>NW_012267259.1:13834964-14007559 GCF_000151885.1 Dipodomys ordii | reverse complement strand
TAAGACAAATCACAAGATGGTAAATGGTAGGGCTGGAATTCATAGGAAATCTCTTCTTCTTTATCATACCAACATAAAGACAGTCTTTTTTTATTATTGTGAAAATACTATACAGAGGGGTTACAATTACATGGGCAAGATAATGAGTACATTTCTTATCAAGCATTGTTGCCTCCTCCTTTGTTTCCCCTTCCCATCCCGTCATATCCTCTCCCCCCCCAACCCCCCCCAACAAAGTTGTAAAGTTCGTTTTTCGAAATAATGACTTGTACATCTCCTTGTTGCAATGGGTCCTCCTGTATCCCTGTTTTATGATTTGTTCTTTCCCTTCCTCTCCACATATACCAACATCATATATATAGTGAAATCAGGGGTTATTCCATGGGGGAGGGACACACAAAGCAACAGAGACTTAATCCTATAAATATGTTAGAAAAAATCCCATGAAAGATCTCTCTCTCTCTTTTTTTGGCAGTCCTGAGGCTTGAGCTCTAGGCCTGGGAGCTGTCCCTGAGCAATTCAGCTCAAGGCTCATGCTCTACCACTTGAGCCATAGCGCCACTTCTAGTTTTCCAGTGGTTTTTTTTTTTATTGTGATTAAGTGATTACATGATTTCCCAAATTTCACAGTATTGTGGGATAATGATGCTCATTTAAAGTCACAAACACATTCTAACTTTCCTGGAGCAAATTGTCTATCACGGTCTATAACATATAACGGTGTACACATATACACCATGCATGTGATCAGCAGCATGGGGTTATTTAGTAGTGGTTTGACCAGATGAGTGGAGGTTCTTTGTTTCTTAAGTCCTGTTAATTTTGTCATATTACCTAACATTTTGGATTTAATATCCACTTATCAGGGAGACCATGTACCTTTGTCTCTTTGCTCTTGGCTTACCTCACTCAACATGATTTCTTCTAGCTCCATCCATTTCCCTGCAAATGCCATTATTTTGTCATTTCTAATGGCTGCATAATATTCCATTGTGTATAGATACCCCAATTTTTGGATCCATTCATCTGTGGTGGGGCGTCTGGGTTATTTCCATATCCTGGCTATTGCGAACAGTGCTGCAATAAACATGGAGGTGCATGTGTCTTTGTATATTGGTTCCTGTTGTTCAGGGTAGATGCCTAGAAGTGGTATGACTGGGTCGTAAGGGAGGTCAATCTTTAGCTTTCTAAGGACCCTCCAGACTGCTTTCCAAAGTGGTTGTATAAGTGTACATTCCCACCAACAGTGTAATAGGGTTCCTCTTTCTCTGCATCCCCGCCAGCATTTGTCGTTGGCTGATTTGTGGATGTGGGACATTCTGACTGGGGTAAGGTGGTATCTCAGGGTTGTCTTTATTTGCATTTCCTTCACAACCAGGGATGGCAAACATTTCCTCATGTGTTTCTTTGCCATTTTTATTTCTTCATCTGAGAAGTATCTCCTTAGTTCCCTTGCCCATTTAGTAATTGGTTTGTTAGGTTTGGGAGGGATTGGTTTCTTGAGTTCCCTGTATATACAGGATGTTAACCCCTTGTCTGAAATATTGCTGGTAAATATTTTTCCCAATTAGTTGGTTGTCTTTCTAGCTTGTTTGTGATAGATTTAGCTGTGCAGAAGATTTTTATTCTAGGGTAGTCCCATTTGTCGAGTCTCTCTCCAACTTGTTGTGACCCTGGGACTCTGTTCAGGAAGTTCCTTCCTGTGCCCATAAGTTCAAGTGTCTCTCCTACTCTGTCCTGCAGTAGTTTCAGAGATTCAGGTTTAATGTTAAGATCTTTAATCCATTTTGAGTTGATGTTGGTGCATGGTGATAGGCTGGGGTCCACTTTCAGTTTTCTGCATGTGGCCGCCCAGTTTTCCCAGCACCAGTGGTTGAAGAGGCTGTGATTTTTCCATTGTATGTCTTTGGCTCCTTTGTCAAATATCAGCTGACTATAGGCCTGTGGATTTATTTCTGGATCTTCTATTCTATTCCAATGGTCTTCGGGTCTGTTTTTGTGCCAGTACTATGCTGTCTTTGTTATTATAGCTCTATAGTAGAGTTTGAAGTTCAGCATAGATATCCCTCCCATGTTGTCTTTATTCCCTAGAATTGTTTTGGCAATCCTAGGTCTTTTGATCGTCCATATGAATTTTTGGACTGTTTTCTGTATTTCGGTGATATACGTCATTGGGATTTTAATAGGAATTACATTGAATTTATATATTAATTTTGGCAGTATTACCATTTTCACTATATTAAGTCTGCCTATCCAAGAGCATGGGAGGTCTTTCCATTTCCTAGTGTCTTCTGCAATTTCTTTCTTAAATTTTTATAGTTTTCATTCAATAGTTCTTTTACATCTTTGGTTAGGTTAATTCCTAAATATTTTATTTTTGGGGGGAGGTTATTGTGAATGGGGTTGCTTCTTTATTTCCCTCTCTGCTTGTACATTGGCACATCCCTCTTGAAAACTGCATGAAATGTATAGAAATTGTTAGGAAATATATGACAAAGTAAAATATTTGAAGGACAAAGTAATAAGCATAGGTATAAGCAAAACATTTGTCTTATTTCCTGCAGTTTTTTAATGCTGGTGATTGCATCCAGGACATTGTTTCTCTTAACCAAGTGCTCTGCCACTGACCTACATTTCAGTATTTAATTGATAAAAGTACCACTTTCAAATAGTTATGGTTTCTAGGTACTTTTAAAGAGATAGATCTCTTTAAACAGCCTACCACACAATTACAGATGGAGAACACATTGTGATGGTCATGAGTGCATTTTTTTTGTTTTTACCCCAAAGCATTAGAGGTATAAAAATAGGCTATGTTCTCCATAAAACATCTTCTATTTATATGCTACAACATGTAACTTCATTCTTACAAATTAAAATATTACACACAAGTTCTTTTTAAAAAGGTAGCATAATACACTACTGTTAATACTACTCTAATACATTTTAAGCAAAGATGTGAAACTTAGCAGCCATATTTATGATGAGTAAAACAATATTCTAATAGAATTGTTACTAAAACCATTTTGAAGAATATCAGTTTCTGTCACTTCTCAAATAATTAGAACAGATTCTGTGGGTTTGAAAAAATGTAAACTTGGTAAGGTGGTGACTCACCTCTGTAATCCTAGCTACTCAGGTGGCTGAGATCTGAGGATCATGGTTCAAAGCCAGCCAGGGCAGAAAAGTCCATGAGACTCTGATCTCTAATAAACCACCCTGGAAACTGGCTCAAAGTGGTAGAATGCTAGCCTTGAGCACAAAAGCTCAGGGAAAACACGCAGGCCCTGAGTTCAAGCCCCACCACCCCACCAACAGCGAAAACTCAAAAGGACCTTAAAGAGTCTCTTAGTCCTATGAGTGGGACTGGGCCAAACCAGTGTTGTCAGCTGAGCTCTTCTCTCTCGGAACTCTGGGAAGAATGCATTTCCCAGTCAGTTTCTGGCTGCTCCCTTTCCTTGTTCTCTGCTCATTTCCTCTGTCTAGAAAGCCAGTCACCCCCTTCCCCCTCCCCCGCCCCACCTCATGCTGTGTCCTCAGGTGGCCCATGGCTTTTCCTCTGTGAGGGGCATCCTGGCTCTTGGGCCAAGCCATCCACACTGGAGAGGAAGAACCCACTCAGCGTTGTCTCCAAACACCCCGACTCCCAAATCCAATCACACTGGAGTGAAAAGCCACAGGGTCCAACTATGGGGGCGGCACAGTTCAGTCCATATCACCAACCACTGTAACTTCCTTTGCTATAGAACACAGGCTGCAGGGGTCGTGGGGATTCGATTGTTTGGCCAACCACATGATAATGCGTGTAGTTCCCTCCTTCTCTACCAACGTGTGTCCTCACACAGCCTGTCCTCCTCCTTTCTTTTGCCTCTCGGTTACTATATTGAGGATGATGTCCTGCGAGGTCTAAGCAAAAGCAGTAAGTTTGAGACAGACACTCTGGTAATGGTAGAAACCAGTATTAGTTTTCAGGCAACTTGCATGAAGCTTAAGAAAATAGTCACATCAAAGTATTCCTGACAATGATAGCAAGATGGCATGTATTTCTGTGTGCATAATATTGGGAGCACACAGGCATTACAAACTCATGAAGCCTGGGGAATAAGCGTACATGTTGTCTGACATAACTATCGCCTGTAGCAAGCCTCCCATGCCCATCCTGGTATTCTTCAAGGATCAAATCTGTCATTAGCGCCAGGCACTGTGGGTAAAATGGATCCTTTCAACTTGTTCCTCCTGTCTAGCTATAACTTTTTATTCTTGGTCAAAATTCCCCAACTCCTTTCCCCATGCTCTCAGCCTGTGCTGTCATTCTACTCTCTAGTTTGTAGACATTATTTCTGTATTCTCTGGAATGTGCCCCAAGGTCACAGCTATTCTTCTGTGACACAAGGTGACAAGGATCAGCTGGGAAATGCAGGACAAGAATCCTGGCACTTGGGAGCTGAGATCGAAGTCACCAGTGTGATTGTGGACTGTCTTAGAGGGGTGCTCTAAGCAGCAGAAACCCAACTTCTATTGGAGCCAGCAATATAGCTATTCTTCACCAAACGGAAGGAAAGGAGGTGTGGGAGAGGCGAGGGCCACACCCTCAGCTAGAGCAGCACTAGATCATAAGAGCAGAGATTTGGGAGGAAAGGCAGGGGAAGGGCAAGTAGGAGAAAAATGAGGGAGGGAGTGACAAGTTTGACAAGAAATGTATCATTACCTTACTTATGTAACTGTAAGTCCTCTGTACATCTCTCTTCCAACAAAATTAAATTAATTTTTAAATGAGCCCAGATAAATAAAAGTTAAAAAGAACCAGTGATAAATGGATTAGCACCTTTGTTGCACTAGCATTCTATGTATGCGAGATGACTCAAGATCAGTGAATTTTTATTAGTCCTATAGTATTCATTTTCTAAATATATAAACTATGTGTAAAGTTACACAAGTCAGCTCATAGTTTTTTCCGAAAACTAAAAATTGCTTAATCTTCATTAAGCATGGAGAATAAACCTATGTGTTCTCCATTAATGCAGATTCTATCTGGTAAATATGCCTTAGTACTGCCTTCATAATTTACATGTCATTTTATTACACTATTTACTTAATTCCATGGGTAATCTTTATTCAGATTTAAAGATCCCGAGTTAAAGTATGACAAGTGTAGTAAAGTTTGTAGCTAGAGCATCAGCTAACCCTCACAGAATGAATCCTGCGATCTTCTGGATCACCATCCCAAGTATGTTTCTCAGAAATCTTTGACTACATTAGGCTGTGTGCTGTTTATTCTATGCAGCTGAGAATGAGTGTGATCCTCCTGCAATCTAGTGCAGCAGCGGAGCACATGCATGGGACGAACTGTGTGAAGAAGTAAGCAGGGAAGAGAAAAGGCCCTGGCACCGCCTGGAACACCAGTGTCATCCAAGACATCAAAGGGATGAAAGCTCAGGCGTAGCATATGTAAGCTGGGTACTGGTGACTCACACCTGTATCCAAGAGTCTGAGATGCAGAGGACTGTGATTCAAAGTCAGCACAGGCCAAACCTTTATGAGACTTTATATTAAGCAATGAAAAGTCAAGATGGAGGTCATGGCTAAAGCAGTAAGAGCACCAACCAAACAAGCAAGTCGAGGATGTGTGAGGCTCTGAGTTCAAGACCCTGAGCAGAATTATGGTTAGTTCTAGCCTCATACTGTAATGTAATATGTTCATGCTTTGAGACTTTATCTTTCAAAATTGCCTGTTTCAACAAACTTATTTATTGGAATTATATGGTTTGCATAGTATAGTTTTTCTCCAGAGGCAAAGTCTAAATCAAATATTGAGTTTTTCCATTTGTTACTGGTGGCTTTTACTCTTTGAACCAATAGGTTATTGGCTACATATTTTTGGATAGAGCTTGAACTATGTCTACTATGTATATATATATATATATGAATATATATTTACATAGTGAATATAACATTACATATATACGTACATGTGTGTGCATGTTTAGAGGAAGAAGAGAAGAAAAAGAGAAGTCCTTGTCCGTATTGTGAAACAACGATTAGGTATTATATGCTGCACAATGTCAGAGAATCTGTTTTAAATATCTAGAATGCTGAACTTTATCTTCCATCCACTGGATAAACAATTTTGTATTTGACTTAAATTGGTATAAAATTCGAGAAATATTCCACATTCTCTTTTTAGTTGCTTTTATTTCTGGCTTTATGAAAAATTCAATATCGTGTGCTATCATACATACATCACCTGAGATCGGTGATTTAAAAACCAAAATTACCTCCAGCAATTTGGGGGAGCCCCAGACACTACTTTATCGTGAGCTAACACTGTTACTAATTGCTCCCCAGTTCATCCCAAACTTTAGCACTCTATTTTAGGATCCAAATTAGGTTATCACAGAAAGGAACACTGGAGGCAAAGAGATGAAATCATAGGCAGATTGTCTATTTTTACTCGATATAACTTCAATTATAGGGAAGGGATGGAAAAACTTGAATGAGCCTTAAGACCAAAGATATGTGCAGGAAATTCTGAAACCAATGGAACTTTTGAATTACTATGCCTCTACTTCTCAGCGGTATGGCTCATTTTTAACCTACAACCACTGTTCAATTACACATGAATGAAGTGCATTGCTTATTTATTCTTAAAACCTTTTATTCACAAGATGATAAGACTCCTTTTGGAGTCTTTACCTTGTCCCCAAGAAAACAACACAAAGGAATATTTGAACAACATATTTATTAACTAAATCAAAATGCTACGTGATTAGTCTCTGTAGGTTATAGACATTTATGAGATCATTCTAGAGCCAACATTACTGCTCTTAAGTATATATTTTAAGTGAAGCATGCATTTTGAATTATTTTTCTGTATTTTTCTTACTTACTATTGTATCTTTTAGTGTCATAGAACCAAACCAGTGCCTCTTCCATTCAGGGAAAGAGTTTACTTTCCCTTTAGCTCTACCACTCACTGCTGCAGCTAGTTACAACGGATTCATTTTAGGCAAAGCTGGGTCGTTGTTTAATGATTTTCTCACCACTATAACTTTCCAAAACTACATGAAAGAGCTTCACGAATAAGTAACAATGACGTGTTAATGCTTAAAAATATAATAGCCAACCCAAAGCAAGCATCACCAGAAGATCTGACATAAGAAGTTACAGTGAATGGGAGGAAAAGGGTTGGGTAGAGCTGTGGAAGCGTGCATAGTCACTCGATTTCACTGAGCTGGTGAAGTTTTATTCAGATGTCGTTGCTTGTAGTGATCATTTGTTTGTTTGTCCGGGTTCTGTTTGATTGCTCGCATTTCCTGCGTTAGACCTTAGGCCTTCTACATTCACATTCACGGTCACTGAGCTGGAAGGTTCACAGGTGTGTCTGCCATCTGGCCACTAGATGGCAGAAAGTGAGCAGCTCTGCGGCGCCTCCACTCGGCCCTCCTCCCCCCGCGGAGCCCCGTGCGTGGGAGAGGATGGCGGGGCAGCCTCTTTCCTGAGGTCGGGTAGAGGGAACAGGTGTCCCGTCGCCAGGAAAGCAAAACGTGCTGCTCGAAAATGTAGGAAGAAGTAGTATCTTCAAATGGCAACCTAAAGTATTTTATGTGAGGTAAACACAGATGCTAAAGTGCAGCTGTAGATTTGTAGATGGCAGGGCGGGTTGAGGAGGGGCGAGTCTTGTCCACACAAAACCAGGGTTCCTGCTTGGAACACTGTGGGGGGGGAGAGGGAGAGGAAGAGGGAGAGAGGGAGGGAGAGGGAGAGAGAGAGAGAGGGAGGGAGAGACAGACAGACAGACAGACAGATAGAGACAGAGAGACAGAAACAGAGAGACAAAGAAAGAACGAGAGAGGGAGAGAGAGACAAAGAGAGGGAGAGAGAAAGAGAGGGAAAGAAAGAGGGAGAGACAGACAGACAGAGACAGAGAGACAGAGAGAGAGACAGAGACAGAGAGAGGCAAAGAGAGAGGGACAAAGAGAGGGACAAAGAGAGAGAGAGAAAGAGAGAGAGAGAGAGAGAGAGAGAGAGAGAGAGAGAGGCAGAAGGACCATCCCAAAGCCACAGAATAATAGTCCTTCTGTCCAATCACATCAACATGGTAGAATTCTGGGATCACACATACTAGCCCCTGCAAATAAGGGAAACCATAGGACCTATGTTTCTTCGGGCCTGGCTTATTTCACTTAGTATATGTCTGGGCCAAGCAGAGAAAGCCAAAAGCTATGTACATGGGACCAGATAAGATGAAGTTAAGCAAAATGAATCCCAAGATAAGGACACAAAATGTTTAAATAGGGATACATGTGGACCCACTGCAACAATGAGATGTACAAGACGCTATGTTGAACAATGAACTTTGCAATTTAGGTGGGGAGGAGGGTAGTATAGTTGTGGAGGTGGGAGGGAAGGGATGGTAGGGAGAAAACAAAAGAGGCAACAATGCTTGAGAAGAAATGTACTCATTACCTTGCCCATGTAACTGCAACCCTCTGTACAGTATTTTCACAACAAAAACCTTGAAAAATAAAGAATCCTGTGATCAATGTTATCTACAAATTTCTAAAATAGAAAGAATTTATATGATGCATCTATGTTACAATACATACTTTATAAAACATACTATTATACTGTATTAATCTATATATACAATGTGTGTGTGTGTGTGTGTATGTGTGTGTACATCACATCACATTAGATGACAGGACCTTTAAGTTTACCTTACCTCTCATTCTGTCATGTTGTCAATATCCTAAAAGCTACAGCAAGTGCCCAGACTACATTTATTATTTACACAAAATAAATATTTACATAATGCACATTTAGTTATAATATGCAATGTCTCTCCTTTTGACGCACAGAACTTTTGATGCATGCAGAATTCAGGTTAAGCATGATCTATCTACAGTGTTGGTTTGTAGATAGTGGCTTTGGTGTCTGGAACACCGAATGAGTAGGTAGGGGTTTTAGGGAAAAGGTCACAATGACATCGAATCCATGAAGCTTATTTGATTATAGTAACCCATTGGCCAGTATTCTGCCTACATTGTGACCAGTTGAGTGTTAGCACTGAAGACAGTGATGCCAACTTGTAGACACTGGTCTAGACAGTAGACCCTGTCTGGTAAAGAAGGAGAATTAGTGATCAGATACAGTTCAAGTTTGTAAATATCTGGAAGGAGCTAGGCAGACATGTAGCCTCACAAGAGGACTCCTATCTCTGTGCATCTCAAACTTAATCCCTTACCTTCTGCATCCCCAATTACCAATTAATTCCTTAATGTAACTCGGACCTTTAGATGGGTCTCACAAATGGTAGCTCATTTGACCCTAATAACAATCATGTCTATGTTCTTTCCTAAGTCCTTTCCAATCATGTCCCTTCCTAAGAATAAATATTGACATTTAAGGGACTCAAGCCTGGGCTTTCTAAAGTCCATTCGACAAGATCACTTAGGTCAGCTCAGATAAACGGCCTATGTGGTGAGCAAGCCGGGAGAGTCACATTGTAGGAAGACTTGTGAGAAATGGAATCTTTTCCCTATGGGAAACCATAGGGAAATTCTTTATAAACTCAGAGCTGAAAGTTCAGTTGGAGTAAGGCAGGTCCAAATGTCATGGGCAGTTCATGAAGAGAAAAGAAGCAAGCAAGCAAACAACAACAAAAACCTAGGAGAAACAAACAAGTAAACCTAAAGAATGTATACAGTTGAAGAGAAAACAGAAATTAGAAACTAATGGATGGAAACCTCTGGAAATTAAGGGCCCGATAAGGGAGTTTCCATCAAGTGTGTTCCATTACAGTCCTGAAAGTTAGGGAAAGTTGTTAAATACAGTACTCATATGAATGGGAGAAGAAGAGAATTTATTAGAAAGAAAACTTGTTACAGGGGAGAAATTTTTTAGCAAGCTGGTAAGTTTCTTAAATTTTCTGAAAATAAAAAAAGAAAAACAACCAGAGACTCTTAGATACAAACACAAGTAAGGGTTTATTTATCAGTTTAATGATTATTTCAGAAATCTTAGTTTTCGGCTTAGTAATTTCTTAGTGGTTTATTTATTTTAAAAATTACCCAAATGGATCAAGAAAATGTGCTGTATATATACACACTGGAATTCTATGTTTTCATCAGAAAGAATAATATTGTACCATTTGTAAGAAAATGGAAAGAACTGGAAAAAGTTATATTAAGCAGAGTAAGCCAGACCTAAAGAAACATAGGTTGCATAGTTTCCCTCATTTGTTGTAACTAGAATGTGCCTATAAATCTACAAGTAAACACACTGGATGATAAAAGACAAAAATGTACACTTGGACATGATGAATTATACAGGACTCTAGACATTCACACAGTGACGCACAAGGAGGATAATTTTAGGAGAGAATCACAAGGCTCAGTAGCTATGGATATCTGATCATCATATAAAATGATTTTTATTGAAATGATCTACAAGAAGTGGAAACAAGAGGTTTTATGCTATCTTGCTGATTTTTCTCCTTCCCCCCTTTTCTTTCTGTACCTTTTGTCTTGTTTGTAACTTAATCTGTTTTGGGGACAGTAATGGGGAGACAAAGGAAGATCCAGGTGATAGAGGCTCAAACCTTAGGAAGCTGAGATCTGAGGATCATATTTCAAAGCCAGCCAAGGGAAGGAAAGTCTGTGAAACTATTACCTCTAATTAATCACTGAAAATGTCCTGTTTCTTGAGTGGTAGAACCCTAGACTTGAATAAAATTGCCTGGGGAGTATTTTCAAGCACCAGAGCTGACATAAAAAAATTATAAATAGCTAAGTGGAGATATCTGTGAGCATTGTATAATCCTATGTTATCAAGTTTCTTGTCACTTGTCATTTGGGGGTGCTTGACTCACCAAACGTGAAAATCTTGTATCTTGTTTTAATGTCAGTAGAAGAGCTTATGATGACTTTACTTTTTGTTGGTTTAATAGAAAAACAAGTTCTCTTGGAGTTCTTTGTACTAACTGACTTAAGTGAGAAAATATCTCTAATGGAGTACAGTATCAAACTAGTGCTATTTCTGGACTGATTAGAAATGTACATATTTTAACAGGCCTTTTATTTATGAGGAAGAGTAAATAGCATGAGAGAGCTTTCTATTCCATTGATTTGTTTAACAGGAACATCCTATTTGTTTGGAACAGAGCGATAGTCCTTGAGGGACCACCCATTTTGAAACAGTTTAGGTACTCGCTTACTCCAGGAACTAGAGCAGACTAAAGGTGGTTGTTTCTAAGTGAGCAGCTCCAACCCACACCCAATCATATTCTTCTGGTGATCACTGTGTAAAAAGTGTAGCCGTACAACATCATAGCATTAATAGGAACCAAGGATCTTGGAGACTTATCATGATTTGTTCCTAACTGGGAAGACACCTATCATGAGAGGAACCTTTTTTTGTCCTTTATGTGTTAAGAGAAGATTCTGGGTAGGAAGTAGGAAGGAAGCCATTGCTGTTTTGATGTCATATTTTATTAGGACTGATTTTTTTTTCAAAACTATGTGTTTAGCAACACATAGTTAGCCTGAATATCTTAACTCTGAAAAGAGAGACCCTTCCTGATACTATTGTTTCATGTAAATATTAGGAGTGTTCTACCATAGTTTTGTTTTTTATTTTATTGATGGTGGGTCTTGATGTCTGGGCTTGGGCACTGTCCCTCAGCTCTTCAGCTAACGGCGAGAGCTCTACCACTTGAACCACAGCACCACTTCCAGTTTTCTAGGTGTTTATTGGAGATAAGAGTCTCACAGACTTTCCTGCCCAGGGTGGCTTTGAACCATGATCCTCAGATCTCAGCCTCCTGAGTAGCTAGGATTAGAGGCATGGTGCCCTGTTTCTACCATTTATTTTTATTAATCCTTTGTTAAGAACTCAGCATGTTCAGGGATTTTACTTTCCTTGTTGCCTTCATGGCCTTCTTTCCTTATCTACACTATTTTTATTTGAAGTTTTTAATGTTCCTATCCATTATATTGAAGACCTTTAGATAATATGATCCAGTTATACTCCACTTAAACTCAGAAGGACATTGTAAAATGTATCATCTCTGGACCTATTTTTGAATTTCTGCTTTATTTCTTAAGGTCATTTTTCTGTGCCATTAAGAATAATAAATACAAATGGGTGAGAAAGATTGTTGTTATATTTAAACTTTCTCCTATAAGTAGAATAACCAGAAAGGCTTGAGATGCCCATTCTTTAAAAACACATCGAACCATTACAGAAAATATTGTCTAACATTGATTCCCATATCCAATTATTTACTTAAACTATTGGAACACAAGTTACAGAATTTTTATAGCTGCATCCTAGGTTTTTAGAGATACCGTCATTATCAAATATCTAACTATTGCTGAGAGAACCGTGAAATCCTTTCCTGCATGTTACTCTTCTTTCTTTCATCTGTGAGGTCAATCATACTATCCCATTTAATATATTAGGAGAAAAAGAAAGCACACAGGTTCACTACTTGAATGTACCAAATAGTAATGAGCAATTAAGAATATAACGCCATCTCCTCGCTTCGCGGAATCCTATTGCGTCTATTTGAATAACCAGGTTCCACTGCATAGAGGAAGTGCAGCTTGTGGCTTACTTGTGCGTGGCTGTGGCCACAGCACCCGAGGGCGCTCCTTGGTTTGGCTTAGTGCCCTGGGGTGGGAGGGAGGGCCAGGTCCCTGGGTGACACGTTTCACGGCTGTCTCTGCGTGCGTGGCCAGGTGCGTGGACTTGCTTGAGGCTTAGAGACAGCCAGGAAGCACAGAGTGGGGAAGGATCCGAGGCTCGGTAGCAACCTTCAAAGCCCTCCCCACCCCCCTCCCCCTGATCCACTTCCCACAGCGACACCGCCAACATCCTCCAGAATCCTACAATAACATCACCGGCCAGGTTCCAATGAGTAAACCCTTGACACTGTGAGAGGCGCTTCAAATCCAGACCCTAACTGTCCCGTATCCTGTAAGAATGAAGGAACATTTGAGCAAGACAGGAATAAATCCTTGGAACTTTCAAGTGCACTGCTCATGTGCAGTGATGAACACACCTACGTGCACGTGAATAGAAAAATCAAAGGGTGTGGGATTCCAAATTCCTCTGAGTAGCTGCTCTCCCCCCCCACCCCCCGGGGCCTCACACAGGGTTACAGGTGGAGCAGACGAAAGGGACCCACGTTCCTCCCAGAACACAGACGTTCCAGTGAGGAGAGCATCAGAAACCATCAAGAGGCCGTGCCTAGCGCTAGGTGTAGTGGCTCACATTTGGAATTCTCACAGAGATCAGGAGGATTGTGGATGGATAACAGTTCTAGTTTAAAGTTGGTGATCCTTCCCAATCTGAGTATGGTGGTACGTGTTGTGTGTGTGGTTCCCCCATTTGTACACGGGAGGTGCAGGAGCTACTCTGCATACAAGACCCCACCAGGCAAGGAGACCTAGAGGTGTTCACTGGGACGGGGAGGAAGAAGAGGAGAAGGGAGAGGAGGGGACCAGGCCCCACCATGCAGCTAGAACTGGAGGTGTTGACTGAAGGGAGGGGGGAGGAAGAGGAGGAAGGGGGAGAAGAAGGAGAGGCAGGGGAGTAGAATGGGGAAGAGGAGCAGTAAGAAGAAGGTATTTACACTTCTGTAGCAGTACTGCCCACAAGTTGCATAAATACATAGTCAAAAGGGATAAATCTGAACAACAACAATAAATATTCTCCAGCCTTAGGAAGTAAAAGAATGCACTTATCCCATAATCGCCTCCAATAATTTTAGAACTTCCATTAAAGTACAGTCTGTGTCAAGGTAACTCTTGGCACATCAGTGCACCCTGGCTAACTGGTACCTAAAAATCCCACACCTGCATACCTCCACATCTCCATACATGTCCACGAGCACAGGAAGCCTCCCAGCACCCACACGTGTTGTCTGCATGCCCGTGTAATGACAAAACAACCACACCAACAGCTCATGCGAGGTTGAGCATTGGGTCTATGCAATTCTTTCTGAGAAATAGTTGTCATCAGTTATATAAAATGTGAAATAAGAGTAGATTGTTCATGAAATTCAGAAGGGAGTGATTTCCTAAATGGGAAGAGCAAGGCTTAGAAATATCCTAGTATTTTTTCCATGTTTCAAAACACACTGGAATTAACTGAGAAGAATAGGGTAAGTCAATAGAGAAGCAAGACAGGGAAGGAGTACGTGCGTTGTACAGGAAAAGCACAGGACAGATAAGTACAGAGACATCATTGTTGAGAAGTCAAGGTTTATACCCAAATTCGAGTACAACAATCTATATCTCTCTTCTATGACTAGTGCATGGGATTATAGCACAATTAAAATAATCCACACAATTCTTCCTACTTGTATCACATTTCCCCAAACACCATGCTATAATTAAAATTGATGTAGATGATAATCTAAATAGTTGCTATGAATTTTATTGTTGTTGGTATGGTTTTGGTAACAAACTGATATTCTGGCTGATATCCCAATCAGCATCTTCTACAAACCATCAAAATGCACCAGGCTTGCAAGTCTGTGTCACAACAGATGTGAAAACTTTAATTTGTATTTGTGCAAGCTCTGAATGGTCTCTGGATTTTGGAAGCCATAGAAAGAGGGCTAATTCATGTATATAGACCTTCGATAGGTCTTCTTGAATATGATCCTTGAAGTATTGACTTTTTTCTATTTTTCAACTAATATTCTGTTTCATAATGCAAATGCAAATTGTCCTCTTATATCAGACTAAATCTTTGTAAAGCCATTTCAAATCACCTGATAGATTTAGAGAATGCACTGAGTGTTAATTAGAATTGTTGAAATCATACCATGAGCTTTGTCCAATGAAGTTTAAATGGCCAAAGGAACCTCCAGACCTCATCTTACAAGTTAAAAGAATTTCTTGACAAGCGCTTGCATTCACCATGGTGGCATATAGTAGCCTCTGGTGTTAAAGCAGAATGGCAGGGAAACTGCCTTAGCTTTCCCCTTCCTCAGCTGACTGGTGTGGCCATCTCTCGGTGCTGACCACCGATACCCAGGGGATAACCTGGCTTCTCCTCGCAGCTCTCTGCTCACTGGCTCTGTGACAGGGACAAGGTGGCATTTTCCACGCCTGTCTGCGTGTTTCATCTCCATGTCCCTTCATACAAGGACTGATGGCTCCATCCGGCAGGGGGAAGATCAAGTTGCTTTCTAACACAGTGTCAGTCAAATCTCAAACTTCAGTAACATTTTAATGTGAGATTTTCCCCTTGGATGAGGGTCCTTACCACGTACAGTCGACAAGAAGAAAATGCAATTCAACTGGCCACACTTAACAATTCTCAGAATACAAAAGCAAGAAGGTGAGCTTCTGTATTGCAGTGCGCTGGTTATTAGAGAACAACTGAGACATTTAGAGATGACATGATTCTAACAGCACTAGATCAGTTGAAAGGACTTGTTCCATTAATTCTTAGACAGTTAACATTTCATATAGAAAAAAAGGGTAATTAACACAGAATTGTCTTCAATCCCCTGAGAAGTTTTTGGCCTTAATACTGCCTAAAGCTGTGCTACACAAAGGTTACTGTTATTTATTGGCACGCCTTCCATCCTTAATAGGAGTCTATTCAATAAAAATTACCAAGAAGACTTTTCTACTGCTTTCTTTCACATTCTAAAATCAATGACTTGATATAAGTCCATCTGTTAAAGGCTAAAATAGTTTTTCACAGATATACTTTTGCTCAAGATATAAATTGCCTTTTATTTTATATTTCTTAAAGAACAGTGCTGAATAAGGATTTCATTTTAAGGGAAGAAAGTGATTAAGGACTAAAGATAAGATATTACAGTGCTGAACCCAATGGTACTAAAAAGAATGTGTATTTGTTAATTAAAATACATGTACATTCTTAATATGCACCAAGGTTTGTGACCAAAATATTAAGATTTATTTTAGTACTATGAACAATATTATTTATACAGTTAGAGTTGCTTCTGCTGCTTCTCCTTCTCTTCTCCTCCTCCTCCCTCCTCCTCCTCCCCCTCTTTCTTATTGTTGCAGTTGTCATGACTGGTTCTAGGGATCAAATACCTGCAACTGTCTATGCCAGGATGGTACTCTATCACTGAATTACAATCAGTCTATGAGTCTTCTTGCTTGTGAATGAAATATTTAAATTTAGTAATTATTTTGCCATTACATCTCTATCATGAACAGTTTGATTCATTAATTCTCCAATTATATATATATATATAAGGACCTAATACATGCTGCTACATAAAATGCATGTAATAAAATAATAGGTTTTTAACCTAATGAGTTTTTAATAATATGCAAAGTGAAAGTGAAAATTAAAAAATAGATTAGAAATATATATAGAAGATTATGTGACAAAATAGAATTTTGGAAAACAAGCACATCAAATTCCCACCAATAAACTTGATTCATACATATATTCAAAAATAGAATGAAGTCCAAAAAGAGTAATCAACTATCTTCACTTCTCAGGTTTTATATTCCTAATCTATTCTTATGTGAAAAGAATCAAATTAGAATATTATAAGAGGTGCTTTTGTGTAAAAATCTATTGTTTCTGGCTTCTTTCAAGCTTCAATTCACTTTTGCTGAGAACATTTCTTTGTATACACACATGTATATATATGCATATGTGTATATAATGTGATGCACATATATACATGTGTGTGTACTCACACCTACATCTACATGTACACATATGTATATATGTATGTACATATATACACTATATCTACATGTACACATATGTATATATGTATGTACATATATATACTATATATAGAGAATACTATATCGAGTATTATATATATTTTATCAACACTACATAATCTATATAATACAAAGCAGTAAGCATAATGTTCTCAATATTTTATCAACTCTAATTGTATAAATACAAAGTAATTATTGCTACTAATGACAAATATTAAACTACTTTCTACATTTCTAAAATGTACTATGATACTACAATTCATGTATCAGCCCCTAAATATCACTTTTCACCTCTGCCTTCTGGCAATTGAACAGATCTGAATCCCAGGACCGCGCCTCTGCTCTTTTTCTAACACTGTGGAGACCCAGCTCCTCCACCCGTTTTTTTTTTTTTTTTTTTGGCAAAGCCTTTATTTTCTGAAGTGAAGTTATTTCAAAGCAGCAAAGATCTTCCCCAGACACATTGTAACTTCTCACCAATCCCCACTTGCCTAGAAAATGGTAACATCTGCATTTAAATTGCTTATTTATTCAACTCATCTATATAAAAAGTGTACTAAACCTAAAATTCAGTTCTGGAACAGCGCTCTGAACCTAGAGGACATCCTGTTTCATAGAGTTTCTCAAGCAATTTGTCTCTGGTAACTGTCAACCCAATAATCTATACAGTGTTGGATTGCAGCATCATTCAAATGCAGAATCTTGGATAGCCTAATAAGAAAATAGACCGTAAAGTAGGCCTTTCCAAAACGGAGCGAAAATCCCATTACGATTTGAGACTATGTGCCATTCTTTCAGAACGTCTAAACTAAACTGTTTCCCTCTGGCTCCAAGGATTGTTTCATGCCATCTGTTCATTAAAAAGAATACTACGCATTAACACTTACTAAATGCTTTGAAACCATTTCAAAATATTTTGTCTATATGTTGAGCACATTCATTCACTCTTATTCTTTCCATTTGGGCAGCTTCTGCAGGCATCACAACACAATTCCATTTATTCAAGTATCATTACTAGTTACCAATTGAATTACTTTAAGCAAATACGGAGACTCACTATATTAGAAAGCTACAATAACAAACAAGGTTTGGATTATTGTTGGAGATATAAAGTCTATAAAGGACTGATTATTTAGAGACAAGCTTAGTGAGAAAGAAATTTTTCACTTATTAGTAAAAAATAATAAGGTGCCAATATATTTTAGGCAAAGAAATGCAACATTATTGTTATTTGGAGTATCAAAAATGGAGAATGCATTTTAGTTTGTATGAAATCAAAATGATAGGAAATACATATGTAGGTTTGGAAATTGGAAATGATGTAAAAATGAATATAGAAATATAGGTTAGGAAAAAGCAGTCTCAATCATGTATGAAGGAAAAGGATAGACATGGAAGAATGATATGAAACAATGCAACCTATTGATACTTATACCTCTAAAAATAACGTTCATATTTTCAAAAATATGATAATGTACTTCAGCTGTGCCACAAAAGTCATAGCTCTTAACCATCCTTACTCTTCTTACTCAGTTATTCTATGTAACATAATTTAACTATTTCCATTTTTAGAGTTACTATTTTATTTCTTGAGAGTGAACAAAATCTTGGGACTGTTAACCAATGGTAAATTTTATGGTCAGCATAACCTCTGTTTTTCAATTCCAAGACAATGCAAATCGATTCTTTATATTAATTTAAAAATCCACTTCATTTCTGAATTTCAAAGACTCAACTCTAGCATAGTTAATAATTAGGACATTTGCATATATTGTCATGTTTGCTTTATTACTCTTGTTTCATTTTTGTAAAACCTCAACTATAAATCTACTCTTGTAGCAATATTTTAAATTGCATTTCAGTATTGCATAGGCACAAGTGCTGCAATAGAGCTCAAGGACTTTTTCCTATTGGTTCAGTAAAACTATTGCTTAGCAATTCACCAGTGCTCTTCTTGGTACCCAGATAGCTACATTTTGTTCAGCTCCTCACCTGGATCCTTTCAGATCACATGTGAGTGAACGCATGCAGTACTTTTCTTTGTGTAATTGGATTATTTGCCTGGGAAATGGTGACAAGTTTCATACATGCTGCTGGGTATGGTGGGATACCTTCTTAAAGCTAAGTAATAGCCATTGTGTAAATATACTAAGCGTTGTGCATCAGTTAGTTCATTCTTTGAGGGATTTAAGTTGTTTCCACATTTGGGCAATTTTGAACCACGTTGCAACAAATGAGAATTCATTGTCCATGCCCAAACAAACAAAAAACAAACAAATTACCTTCATGCATGTCATTTGGGCCTTATTTAATTTTACACTCTTGCACTTTATTGTTCTCCTGCCAAGAAAACTTGCGCTGACCATCTTCTGTGAAATACAGATTCCTTTATGTCCGGGGTCCCTGGCTGTAATACTGTTCATTCCATGTGAAATCCTCCAGCAATGAGCACGTTGTCCCAGGTGACAACTTCTCATACTGCTGCTGCTTTCAATGCTGACACTGAGACAGCGCTGAGTCTTCCACACCAGTGTCTCTGACCTTGTGAGTCAGCATCCATGGAGCTCTGCAAGGCTAACTTTATCAAGCAGAGGAGTGTTGATAAATGTCCTTCTTTAGTCAAATTTATTTGTATCATGTGACATTCCCAAAGCGGGCCTTAGGAAGCAATATGTGGCCCTAAAGTGTTAAAAAAAAAAACCTATCTACTCTAAGAGTATCTAAATAATTGATGAAAATGTTGGGTTGAGACTGAGGCTGTACTAGTGACCACCGCTTAGTCAACAGAACTGGACAAGAGGGAAACAAAATGGATGTTCATGGAGCATTTCTCTTTCTTCAAAGACTGATTCGTGTGTGTTCCTTGCACAGATCAGGATATATAGTGAGATAATTCACTACATACACACAGACTTTACTGGTGAAATGAAGCCATTTATTCTGAGTCTAACACCCTGTTAATTGTGTATTCATTTAGGATGCATATATTGTACCCAAATGGAAGACGTCTTAGAGCTAGACTGCTGTGTAGTTTTCCTGCCTTTATTGAATGATTGGAACCACATAAGCAATATCTAGAACCAGAAGCAATAAATCAGTAACTCTAGGAGCTGGGTGAGGATTGGGAGACTCGGGGATGATGACGGAAGTGGCGACATGGATCAAGAAGCACTGTCCTCCAGAACTGACCTGTTGAGCTGAGATCCCTTTGCAAACTACTCAAGGATCATAAAATGTGAAAAATAAAAATTTCGATGGAGGCAGTTCATCTCCAGAGTGAGAATCTTTCTTTGATTTTTAGTTTGAGTTTTTAAATTTTATTTTATTTTTTTTTTGCTATACGGGGGAGAGAAGCCAGCTCCTCTCTGTACCAGACAAGTTCTCCACACAATGGCTACACCATGTGTAATCCAGTGTTAGGGCAGTAGTCTTAGTTACTTTTTACATATGATACTAAGGTTATGAATGGGGTAGATACTTCTCACTGTGTTAGTGCCCTAGTTTATCGCTATTCTCTTTGTGGCTGCCTGGAAGTGACTTTAATGGCTGAGGGTAGTTTTACAATACAGGAAGATTGCAGCTACTATGAAATGTGTTTATTTGAATTAAACCAGATCAGTGAGGTGGTATCTCTTTGCACAGTGCTTGACATATTATTGGCTTTCAGTAAATTTTAATATCCTTCCTCCCCAAGCGCTTCTAAAATATGCATGTAGTTTCAAATATTTTATGTTTAACCGTGTAGTTCTTGCTTTAAAGTGTTAAGTTTATGTCCTCATTTTGTGTAACAGCTCTTTCAAAATTATTTGCATTTCAAGAATGCATTTTATTCCCACTACCTAGTTCAATGATAAGACAGAAAGGGCCTTATACGACCACATTCTGTGCTATTTGAAAGATCTTTCCAAATAGAGGATTAAATGAAAAATCCCTTCCCACTCAGATATACCTAAAAGAAGTGTAGATGTGGTCATACAATTTAATGTTTGAAAAATGACACTTTCCACTGTCACTGAGAAAATCAGCAAATTCTTAGAAGGTAGTTATTATAACTCTTCATTCCTGATGATTATAAATTCTAGTTTCTAACAGATATATAAAACCTTGATTTCATGGTACTTTTTTCATCAGTTAACAATGTGTTTGTTATAAAAGAAGCAATAATGCTTTGATGAAAATAAAGAATAGTTCATAAAATCTGTGCAGCTTGAATCAGCACTATAATCTCCTTGCACTTAGGGAACAACATGGTTTATGTTATTGCATGTATTATGACTGATTTTGATCATTTAATTATCAGTTAAGTTTAATCCAGATATTAACTTTGAAAGCTCATACATATTTCAGAATAAACATAAACAAAAAAGACACCTTAAGGAATGGTTTATTATATTGATATAATTAAACTGCAGGCTTCCAATTAAGAACACATGTACTATTGTGAATTCCTAAGCTCAAACACAAAGAAAATCACATACATTCAACAAAAAAATGTATAACTGAAAAGGCAAAAGGCAAATATCTCTAGAGTAAAGGCTTTAGAAGCAAGTAGCATGACTGAAATTATTGCTTTGTGAATGGAAATATGTCTTAGTGGTTCAGACAAATATTTGATTATTAATACTTTATTCTTTAACATTATGTATTTTTATCTTTAATTGGTTGCATGAAGGAGTTACCACTCGCCAATTCAGTTTCTAAATAAAATGCATCTGGATTGATGTCCCCATGTTCATCTTTCTTCCCATCACTCCCAATGCAAACACCACCCCTTCGAGCATATTACGGCTGTATTATTCTCTCTTTCCTTATTATTATTATTTTCTCTTCCTTCCTCTATCCTCTTTTGCCTCCTCCATCCATACCTTTCAAGTGTCACTATTTAGGCATTTACCTTGTTGGACAGTGAGTTAATTTTTCTAAGTAACTATTCCATTTGAATTCCACCCCTCCTCCCCGAAAACCTCACACTTCATTGAATACATTTAAATACACTTCCATAGAACCCCATATGCTTTTACTTCTATATTTATAAATTAGTTTTTACCTATACATATGAGAGAAAACATGTTGTTACTTTCTCTGGGCCTGATTACTTAACTTACTTGTTTTCTAGCTCAAGCATTCCTTTGCAAATTATGTAATATCTCATTCCTTCTTCCTGATGAGTCAGTAAAATTCCATTGTGTACATGTACCATGTTTTCTTGATCCTTTTCTCCAATGAAGTTCATCTAGGCTGTTTCCCTACCTTGTCTATGTTGTATAATGCTACATTCTTGTGCTGGCAGCTTTACTGTATCCTATTTTGTAATCTTTTTGATAAATGCCCAAGACTTGTAATGTTACATAATAAGATAGCTCTGTGGGTTTTTTTTTGTTGTTGTTGTTGTTTTGAGAAACCTCCAAACTGCTTTCCAGAGTTGCTGAACAAGTTTATATTCCCATCACCATGTACTTGGGTTCCTTTCCCTCAACACCCACACCACCATATGTGGGGTGAGATCGAATTGATGTTGTTTTGATTTATATTTCCTGTATGGCCAGAAATGTTGAACATTCCTTCATGTGTTTATTGCCCGTTTACTTCTTCCTCTGACAAATTTCTATCTCATTTGCTCATCTATTAATTGTATTTTTTATATTTTGGGGGTTTAGTTTCTTGAGCTCTTTGTATATTGTGGATTTTAGGCCATTTTCTGATATGTAGCTGTCAAGATCCCCCATTCTGCAGGCTATTTTTTTACCTTATGGTGCAGAGACTTCGTTGTGTGATGCAATCTCATCTGTCAACTCTTCCTCCGTTTTGCTGAGCCCCTGGGCCTTTACTCAGAAAATTGCTGCATGTGTCAAAAAGTTCTAATATTTCTCCTGCTCCTTCCTGTAGTGCTTTCATTTTTTTGAGCTCCTACATTGAGATCTTATTGATATTACTATAGAGTGACAAATTACTTTTCTGCATGTGGGTATTCAATTTTTTCAAAATCATTGGTTGAAAAGACTGTCTTTTCCCAACTTTATCAAATATTAGACTACTGTATGCCTGTGGGTTTATTTCTGAGTTTTTCTGTTCCATTTGAATGTAGGCCTGTTTTCTGCCATTAATGAGCTGTTTTTATTACTCTTCTCTAGTAAAATTTGAACTCCAGCTCTACTTTTGTGCCCAGGATTGTTTTATTGACTCAAGGCCTTTTTTGATTCCATATAAATTTTTTAATTGTTTTCCATTTCTCAGTGAAGAATTACATTGTTTTTGGAACTCACAATCCTCTTTTTTTGTATTCTTAATTGTAAAAATGCTGTATAGAGGGGTTACAGTTACATGAGCAAGGTAATGAGTACATTTCCTATTGAGCATTGTTGCCTCCTCCTTTGTTTTTCCCCCACCATCACAATCCTCTTTCAATAGCATTTCATCTGTTAGGTTTAGAGTCACAACACCAAGCCATATACATGCAAAGATCATATTAACTTCCAGAACTGTATGAAGGAAAGTATATAATTATAGAAAGGGAAAATACATAATTATAGACTTAAATGGTATATAAATTGTAAGAAATAATTTAGAACAAAAATCTATAATTTAGAATTTAAAACAAAAATTAAAACAAAAAGCTATTGTGAAATGCCATTACAAAAAACTCAGATTTTTCCCCTGGAAACTAAACATCTCAAGATTTATTTTTAAATTATAAAATTTTAAAGATTTCTTATTTATTCTTCAAATATTAGATGTTCCATTTTTGTACCAATGGTGGATGGTTTCCTTGGAGGAATTCAATTTGTTACACAAATTTGAACAAATCCAGGTAAACCAGGTTTAATTTGTATACAGTGCTCTAAACCTACAAATATCTTGTTATTACAAAGTGATAGACTAACTATGCATGTAGCTAATTGGGAGAAATCTCTTCATTAAGAAAAGGTTTTGCTCAAACAGATGCAGATACAAAGGTCAGTATGTCCAGCTGGGTGAGGAACTTAAACCCATGGTATTGACAATGCAAAGAGCAAGAGGATTAAAGGCCAAGAGACAGATGTGCTGGTGAAAAAGCCAGAATCTGAAAGCAAGAGTGAAAACTGTGTTCCATGTGTCTCAGAAACTTATTTCCATGGAAATGCAAGAATTCAAATGGAACTCTTTAGACAATTGACAAAAAATGTCAGGAAGAATAGATAAGTTTTCTTGGTATCAATGTCTGCCCTTACTAATGAGATCTAGATATTTATGAAGAAGTTCTTAAGTGAGAATTAGAAAAAAGATATGTTATGAGATACATTTGAAATCCAATTGTGGATAACCAAACGTTCTTCTTTAAGATAAACTTAATTTGAACCTATGTATAAGCACACACACGTGGAATAAGAATTTCATTCATATAATCACATATTCACACTAAGAATTTGCATGGTATTTATAGAAGAGCTTTTTGAAATATATATGATGATAGCAAATAAGGGAACTTTGGATTCCTATTTTATTGTTAGAAATTTAAATTTAAATATTACATTTTGTAGGTTCTACTAATAAGACATTTAAATTTTTCTAGACCTTGCAAACTCTAGTATTTTGGAGAAAAGCGTAAATTATGCAATCACAATTGAAGATTTGCAATGAAGAATTTCTGAAATTACAACTTGTTATTTCTAACAAGTGGTAGATTCTGGAGAATGATACTTTTAGAGTAAAAAAGGAACATGATCTTTACTTATATCATATAAGGAAGTGAGTTTGCTTCTAGTGTAAAAAGATTAGACTTTTGCAAAAGTGCACATATTTTTCATGTACATGAATATAGTTAATTTGGTCCATTGACCAAAGTGTGCTACTTAAAGAGGATCACGGATTCTTTACTATTTGTAGCATCCAGTGTTCAAGTTCTCCATCCCATGATCTTATGCTGGGCTTGGTGACTTGCTTGAACAACGAAATAAGGTAGATATAATATTAAATTTCTGAAGCTAAGTTGTAAGGCTTTTAGATTGCATCTGGCCAGTTGGGACACTCATCCTTTGAAATCTAGTCAACTGTCATTCTCCTGTTATTAGTCCAAACCTTCGCAGGTAGGGAGAAAGTTCCAGGTTAAAAAAAAAAAGCAATTTACCAACTTATACACTTAGCTGAACTGTCAATCAACAGCCGACATCTATCTATATGTGAGGCTCTCTGACAGTGGATTCTACTGGCACAATCAGGCCACTGCTGCTGTCACCTCATGGAGTTGAGAAGAACTATCTGGTAATTTAAAAAAATAGCACAATGTGAGTAGAATGAGTAGAATAAATGATTGATTTTCATCAGAAACTACCACATTGCTAAAAAGAGTACATAATGAGAGGTGTTGCTCCCAGTGAATTCAGATGAAGACACAGATCCTTACATTTGTGGGCCACATGCCCCGAGCCTTTTCCATCTGATCTGTAAAGGTTATTCAAGTACACTAGGCCACTGCAAATATTTTAATCTTCCCATTTAGGATTAAGAAATTATTTAAAACAATCCCTTCAGGGGTAACTATGTAGAATCTAATCATCTGCTGATGCTGTAGGACGGACTAGCAGGTCTTGTTACAACATTGCCATCTTCCTGAAGGAAATCTTGCAAAGCTGGTCAATGATCCGTGACTTAAATGATTTCTGCTCCTCAAATGAATGGTTTATTCTAGAATGATGGAGCTAAAATCTTGACTCTTAAATTTAAATGTGGGTTATAATCTCTTTAATCCTCACCTACTGAAAGGTATTTAATCCTTGTTTCAAGAGGTAATACTTTCCTTCCATGATTCCTTGTTCTAGGCTACATCAAATGATACTTTTTCTCTCTCTCAAAATTCTTACCCTGATCAATTAAAATGTGTTTCATAAGTTTATATCTTGGATTTGAAATTTCTCTTTAAGCATTTCATTTTTTTCAGAAGACTCTCTTGTAGATTTCAATATCAAGAAAGAGATACTCTCTTTCCAGCTATGACACTCTTTTCTGAAATATGTCGATGGCCAAATCAATAGCAGGAGTGATGTCATGAGTTGAAGGGAGGGCAAGACTTCAATTTTCAACTCAGAGAAATTTCATTATTTATTAATAGCAATAATAAGAATAGAACCTTCCCTTGCAGAGATGCTGACAATAGAAACATTTCCACTTTGTGCCTGGAACAATATATAGCAAATTCTCAAATTAGTATGAAAACTTAGAACCTGAAACTTGTTTATTCTATTTAAGTCTTGCCTTCACCACCAATGCCACTAGCTTTTTGTACAAGTGCAATTACTGGAAATTGCAGTAGCAGAAAGGTTTTTGGCCACCACAGTAAAAACTGATCAATAGAACATCGGTATCACAGTGGTATCTACTGTAATGGAAGGAGTGAACATACTTGTTATAAATGTTCCTTTCCAGAATTCTGGGCAATTATACAAATTATTGAAACCTCAGATGTTCGTTGTGTGCCAATAGTGAAAAAATAAGAGCATATGAGGAAGTGAAGTTTCCAGGTCAAAGTAAAAGAAGTTCTTAGAACTATATAATTATAAAAAATAAGTGAACCTGTTTAGTCTCTACAACACATATTATGTTCTCTTCTTAGAGTATTTTTTTAAAACTTGTTCCTTTAGTAATTGAGGCTACTGATCTTAAGTTCCCTTGAATGATTTAAGAGGCATTTAGAGAATGGCAGCAGTCCTTCTGGAATTGTCCCAGAGACAGTGATTAACCAAGATAATTAAGCTAAGAGGGACAAAATCATCTTCATAGACAGTTTCATTTTTATCCCACACTTTCCTGTTTCAATCTCTGTCTTGAATTCATCACTCATGCGTCTCCTTTCTCACACAGATTGTCTACACACTTACCAGTGTGGAAATCTGACTTTGCAATCATGTTTACAAACTGACCAATATCTGAGAATAATCATGATTTGAAAGCGAAATTTTTCAATTATATATTGGAGGCACTCTTGTGTTTTGGTGAAATTTTGACATTTTCTTCTTTATCACTTAGATAATGATCAATACTGGAGGAAAAAATACAAATTAAACAAATGCCATGAAGTGTTTTATTGAGGTCTGTTAGATTTTCAAAGTTACAGCAATTATATTATTGATAGGCCTTTGATGACCATCATTTTTTAAGGTTTACCAGATCATTATGCTTCCCTTAAACCTCCCTCTGACTTGTCATCTAGGAATTCCATCAGGCCATCAATGGGAAAGGAGCAAGATGTTGGAGCATCTCTCTTCTCTGCTGTAGACAATGCAGAATGGAAAGAGTAGTTGTCCCTTAATCTATCCAGACACACACCCATACCCCTGGGACACTTTCTTAAGAAGCTCATCCATTTTGATTAAGAGATTACAACACCATTAAAAAAAACTAGAATAAAATTAGACACCATTTTTGGAAAGAAAAGAAAATTTGCAAATATTTGAAATTAAAAAATGTCTTTTAATGATGTATGGCTTACAGAGGAACTTTCAAATCTATTAAAAATGTTCAACTACATAAAATGAAGATATAAGGTAAGTAGTAAACATACAGATAAAACAGTGTACAAAATTTTTATTATTTTATGATTGTTATGGTTATTTTATAGTGTTGAAAATGCACATATACAGGAAGGTGGTGTAGGTTAAGAACATAAGCTTCAACCATAGAAAAACTGCAAGAGAAATGCATATTAACATTAAAATAAGGTATAAAATGAAAGTTGAAAATCAGGAAATGTTGAGATAGGAAACTAATGGTTTTCCTTGAAAATTTACAAGATTGATATCTTAGACTTAAGGCTCATACTCTACACTTTAAGCCACAGTGCCACTTCCAGGTTTTGGGTGGTTAATTGGATATTAAGAGTATCACAAAATATCACATAAAAAAACATCAAAAGAAAATCACAAAATCTGACAAGGCAAGCAAAAATTATCTGATAATCAGTCATAGGTATAAAAGGAAAAATCAGTTTCTTAAAGAAAATAGAAACTATGTGACCATTGTTTTGGTAAAGAATTTTAGTTATAACATGAAATGCATAGTAATAGTTTTATATTTTTTATTATTGAAATTATTTTGTTCTACTTCATTTACCAGGATAGATCAAAATGATTGAAAAAGCACTTTCATTTGGTTTTTTGGGCAGTCTAATTAATACCTGAGGGTCAATGCCAAAATAAACAAATCCACTTCCTTTAAAATATATTGTACCTAGTTTTTAAATTCTTGCCCATTGAAGTAACATTAATCACCTAAATTGTATAAGTGTACTGTCTAAGGAATTACAAATAAGATAAAGTTTAAAATTTCAATAGTATAGAAATAAACGTGAATATAAATTTATATTAAAATTTTTCCATTTATATTTGTTTGTATTTGAAATAAAGTTAGCAGAAAGAGCTCATCTTTGTTTTCGTATAATTGTGCAACACATTTCCAACTCAATATGATGAGATTATTTCAAAACACAAAGCTTTAAAAGGAGAGTGATTAAAAGGTTTCATTCTGTAAGATTTGTAGACACAATTTTATAATCATTGTAACAGTGGTTTACAAGAACCATTTGCTTTTTGGTGGTGATAAAAGCATAATGTTTTCTCAACACATAGTTCTCCCTTTAATTGTTGTGCAAGAATGTAAAAAACATCTTTGCTATGTTGTTTTGTTTAATCAAAGTCGGCACATTTCATTCCACTATAATTATATTTCTGAGAATATCAACTCTTATATGTAAAGGATTTTTTCTTTAGTAAAATCACACTATGTATAATTCTTTCAATAGACTTCAAGCTCTAGACAAATTTTACATTATTTGAATTATCTGATGGTTTTTAACTATCCAGTCTTTGGCTCATGGAAAGTTTTAACAGATTTTGTTGAAAGTTTAAATTACTTTTAAGGTCAAATTTTAAAGGATTTAAATTATTATTTTGAATTGCTTCATGGTGGTCTTACTGGAATGATCTCTTTTTACTTTCTTGTCTGTCCTGGGCTTTGAACTCAGGACCAGGGCACTGAGGGCCAAGGCTCTCAACTCTGCACTTTAAGCCACAGTGCCACTTCTGGTTTTCTGGTTGTGAATTGGAGAACCATACACTTTCCAGACTAGGCTGGCTTTGTTTTCTTCAGACCTCCGACTCCTGAGTAGCTAGGGTTACAGGCACAAGGACCAGCACTCAGCTTTTAAATAATCATGTTTCCTTGATGGTTTACTTTTTAAACTTTTCTTTTATAATTTCAAATGAATAATGAACTAAAAAGCAGCATAACATGGACATACCTTCTCTACATGGATTGTATGATGATTTGGCATTTAATTACATGTGAGTTATGAGTCTTATCTATTTATCTACTCATATAGTTAACCTATCATCTGTATTCAGGAATGGGATTCACCTTATTTTTGCAATCTGTGAATGTTTGGCAGGACTCAGGCCTGGGATACAATCTTTAGCATAAGAGTGAGGAAAAAAATCCAAAACATTAAACACACTTGTCATCCATGTTTGTAGTTACACATATTTACTTATATAATATTTTATGTAGCTGAAAGTATTTTGTGAACCTTTAAATGGCCACTGACATCGTATCCTTTCCTATTGATACCTTTGGGAATTCTTTCACCAGCCACTGGGCACTTCCCAAAATAAGGAAACTGGTTTACCAAGTACATGTGTCTTCTAGGCCCCTTATGGTCACCTCTAGTCTGGTTCCTTCATCTTTGATTCTATTCTCTTTTTTGACTTGAATATTTGAAAGATAAAAGTATTAGCACTGTAATATGCTCAACAATTTGAGTGTGTTTTATTCAAGTTGTGAACTCAGGGAAGGAGTACAATTGAAATGATGCATAGGTCTTTAGAGTTCATCAAAAAGCATACAAGTCTTGGTTTCTGTCTGGTACATGTGATAGTATTTTAGAATAATTGCCTTCCAACCCCAATACTAATAGTTGTTATGGAAAAAATTCATATCACAGGCTTATGTTTATACTCTCCATTTTCAGTACCAATGGATAAGTCTTGTCACATACCATGAATGCTCCTCTCCTCTCTTCTCTTCTTCTCCCTCCTTCTCTTCCTTCCTTCCTTCCTTCCTTCCTCCCTCCCATTTTAATTTTGTTGGTAGTACTGAAGTTTGAACACAGTGCTTTATGCTGACTTGGTTTTCTTGTTCTACTGGCACTCGACCATCTAAGTGATTCCTCCTGCAAAGCATTGTATTGGTATTAAGAAGACAGATTGCCATGGGCTTTTCTGCCAAAGATGTCTTTAAGCTAAAATTCCTCAGATATCTGCCTCCTCATTAGATATGTTTAAAGACATGAGACATATGTGTACATTAACAAATGGTAATTCTCTGGTTCCATTGATGATGTTTTTTAATTACTAGTGAAATCTCCCCCATAGAAATAGATTTTAGCCAGTTGGCTTTAGCACTGATTGGCAATGGGATATTTTTTTTAATCTTGATGGGCACTGTATTGAATCAAGGGTTGCTTTCAATTGTATGGATATTTTCATAACGATTTTGCCAGTCCATGAACATGGGAGGTTTTCTCATCTTCTAATGTCTTCTTCATTTTGTTTCTTCTGCACTTCCTTGTTTTGTGTGCATAGTTTTCCTTTGGGGGGTGGTGGATATGGGTGATGAATTGAGAATGGAATTATTTTCCTGATCTCTTTTTCATTGTTATTTTTTTTAAAAAAAACAAACCTACTGAATTTTATATGCTAATATTATATGCTTCTTCTGTCCAAAATGAAGGGGTGACATTAACCAAGAAGCAATTTGATTCTAGCATTGCGATTTCTTTGTACAACTTCTTAGTAATAATAATAATAAATGATGATGATAGTGATGATGATGATGATGATGGTGATGGTGATATATAAATGTGAAAGGTGGACTTTTAGGAGGTATTAATGGAAAAGAGGAGAGGAGAGAGATTACTGAAGAGTGAAGAGGATTGGAATCAATTTGAGAGAGAGAGAGACAGAGACACACAGTGAGAGCACAAGACAAACCATCAGTGAAAAGCAGAAAGAAGAGAAAGAAGGGATGAGAATGTAATGGAGAAGTTGAATGTTGTATGCCAGTATAAAATTATCACAACAACACTGCCTCCTATTATTAATGTATGCTAATTTAAACAATTAAAATCATTCTTCATTTGCTCCCAGTGTTTCACAGAACTTCTGCAGCCATTTCACCAGAGGTCACTTCAGTTGAAAAGAAAAATGTATGAAAAATTATGAGGAAAATGTACATTCATTATAGAATACAGTTCTTTGTTTCCAATTTTATTAAAGCAAGCATATTGAGATGGGTTTGGAAGAGGAGAAGGAAGGAGAGTGAAGGAGTGTTAAAGGGAAGGAATGGAGAAGTCAAAATAAGATCTATTTGTACAATTAGTCAATGCCAAGAAAGAGGAAAGCAAGGAGTCACTGCTTTCAGAAACTCAGAAGCTGATGTTTTAAAAGTATATATGTGTGTATGCACCAACTAAAATAAATTAAAATAGAAACACATGCAAAATGTGAAAATTATTAGCAATTTTATTTTTAAGAGGATAAAGGGATAGGTATCCATATATCTGACCAATAAGAGATACATCTAATCTACATCTATGTCCATCTCTAAGTGTATTATATCTGTAGTTGCGACATTCAACTATCAGACACAAAAGGAAATGCTGAACCTCAAACAATGACCTTGACAGCAATGACCTTGGCCACAGACCATCTCAAACACCATGCACTGAATCCTCTTCAGTTTTCTTTAGTCAACTGGGTAAAAATCAAGGTGACAAGACAACTAGGAGACAGATTACAGCTTGGTTCTTCTGACATTAACACTAATGTCTTTCCCTCTTATTCCTAGGTGGGGAAATGAGCTTGCTAGATTGGTTACAGGCTATATGGATATTTTTTGCCTAATAAACGATGAATCTAACAGGTAAAGTCAAATTTAAATTAGATTAATATAATAGAGACTATAAATTGGACTAAAACTCAAACAGGACATTGTTGGGAAAACTTAAAAAAATCTGTTCAGTAGATACTATGCTTTATTTCTATTTGACTGTAACTGACCTCCTGCACCCTAAAATATAATGAGTCAAATACAATCTCACCTAAATGTTCATTATATTATGACTTGGTGCACATTCTTTGTGTGCCTTTCTATTCTTTCCTGACAATAAGCTATCCTGTTTCCTTCAAAGAACTGTAGGAGGGCTGTCAACTTTTCTTAGGGTGAGACACCATGGAATTCATGGATAAAAATAAAGGATTAATCAGAGTGCTTGTGGAGTGATTTTAAACAGATCTTATATACTGCAATTTAACATTATGAGCTCATTATTGAGGATATTCTTCTTAAGATTTCACTAGGAAAGCAGGTGACAAAATGTTTCTGCAAATGTAAGACAGCTACTAGTCTTGGAAACCATTAAATGAGGAAATATATCCTGTAACTTTTCATCTATATTCCTTCTGAATAAGACTTCATGTTCATGCTTTCATACGCCATTTCCTGTTTCCAGTGTCATTAATGAATCAGGGCAAATGCATTCAGTTTTTATTTCATTACAGTTAAATACTTAGGGAAAACACCGATGCATTTAATGTGGAAGAAATTCCACCTGTCTTTATATTTTCACACAGTTCTTTAATATGCAAGAGTATGCATTTTGCAATCTCTTCAATAGGCCAACTTCTACTTGTTAATGATCCCTGTGAATTTATTAATTCACTAAGAAGAGAAAGGGATCTTTATAAATTTGAGAAGCCTTATAAATATAGGATGTGATTAAAGTTTGGGTCTGAAATGTCCCCGGAAGGCCCGACTATCTAAAGGCTTGATTATTAGTGGGTGGTGGTGTTGGGCGGTGGGAACTCATGGACCTCTGGAGCGAAGCACAGAAGGGCTGTGCTTCTAGGAATGTATTTTTGACTCAGGTCCTGTCTATCTCTACTTCCTGCCGCCCGAAGCTGAGGGCATCTGCTCCAGCCTGCCCTGAAACCATGAGCAAGAATAAGTCTTTTCATCTTAAAAGTTGTTCATATCAGGCATTATATTACAGGGACAGAAACAAGACTGACTCATAGGGTTATTCGTTCTAAGACATAAGACGGTAATTATAAGGAAATCAAGGCTGCACCTGTCCTCTCTATTAACGTTATAGCTACTAGTTTTTGAAGGCTTGTTCTCAAAGAATATCTGGACAAAAAGTATTTTGCAACATTCTGTATTTAATTCTCACGGCCATCCAATTAAATATGAAATACCAAGGCTGATAAAACATCCACTTGCTCCCAAACCTTTGCAACACTACTGTCAATCTATTATTATTCACAATTAGGACCCCATAATCACTTGTAATTAGTAACTTTGGTTGTCATGTATTGTTCATTCAATCTTTACTAAAGAAATACTTTTTAAATGGATATCTTATTTTTTTAAAGATGAGTTAGAGTTAGCCATATTGGAGAAAATACTAAATTCTAAAAAAACTTTAGGAAAAATTAGAAGAAATTATTTATTTCTTTATCATTTGCAAATCACTTTTAAATATACACACAAGCACATGCTCACATAAGCACACAGAAATGCACACTCACACAAATCACTCTATTCTAACAAAAGATAAGTAAGGTAGGTAGATTGGAGAAAATACTAAGATCTAAAACAACTGTTTGGCAAAAACTTAGACAAAAATGTAATTCTTTATCATTTGTAACCTCACTTTTGTCTATTGGGACAAACGCTTAATATTTTGCATTCATACCTATTTGATGCATGAGTGATGTGTTGTGTTTTAGAATATATTTCCATTGAATAGTTAAATGAAACTATCTAGGTAGAAAAGGTCTAATGTTGGGAAGTAAAGTATGAATGTAGCTTTTTACCTATGGGAGTAGATTATAAATTGATTCATAATAGATCTTTACATGTTTTGAAAACAATAGAAATAAAAAAACTGCATAATAAAAACATTCAAACTAACTTTATACATCCAAATACCTATGGGAGAAAAGTCAAGTGAGGAGGATCACTCAGTCAAAAATCTGGGGTATTTACTTTGAAAATGTGGACAAATTATAAAAAAAGAAGTGGAAAAATTAGAAGAGAGAGGCTGAGACAGGAAAGTAGAGATAAGTTAAAAGCTACATCTCAAATAGCTTCTAATACATCTCTTGTGATAATTTTTTACTGTGAGTATTCCAATCTGGTCCATCACTGTACACTGAGAACATTGATTATGAAACATCATTTTCTTTCTCAGCCTCAACTGCCACCTTCTTTTATGCAAATTTTATGATTCACAAACATAAGGACGACACTGATCCCATCATAAATAGGCTTGTCTATATTTCCATAAAGAGTAATGCATTTAAGAAGAGCATAAATTATAATACAACACATTAAAAAGTGACCCTGAAAGAAGCTCCCAGGGAAATCAAAAGTCGTTGGTGCCACCAATAGGGTGGAATAGCAGAAATGTGGAAATTATATAGAGAAGGTTGCCTTTAACTCACCAGCCCAACCAAACTCCCGGTAGCTTACTAAAACTTTGCTAACTATCCGGACTTACATCAATACTTTAACTAATTATCAGTTTAATTAGCTCCTCTGACTTAAAATAATAACAAAATAATGTAATAATGGTCTATTTACTAGCAATAAAGAGATTTCTTGCTAATATTACTCTCTGTCCAAATGACAAATGTCTCTGCTCCAATGTTTGCTGTGGCCAGGAATATATATTAGGTGTATAGATGATGTATTATCATTTTATTTTCATGACCAAATTACAATATTGAAATAATACCACTAAACTATAAAAAATTAATATCAAGTTTCTATTCTTAAAGGTTATTGTTAATTTAGTAATTTCATCAAATTGTTTTGATTATTTTTATCCAAAATAGATAATTATCTCTCATTACCTATTTAATATATCTAATTACTTATCTATTATTAATCATTTAATATCATTAATTAACTCTTTTAAATTTTATAAAACACTGAACATGTACAGAAGACATTTGTCTTCTTGGTCGATATTATTCTACTATGTACTGTTTATATCTCTTAACTTCCTCTTACAAGTTTATATTGGAAAAATTAATTCAGCCACAAATGATGTTTTGTGGTTTAGAATTGTGAGTTCAGTTCTTGAGGCCCCTCGGTATTATGAGACATGCCAGAGGTAATGATCTAGGCAAATTCAGAAGTCTGACACTGGTTAGATAAATAAGGAAATCCATCATTTCTCTGCATGAGTCATTACCACAGCACTTGATTGTGTTCTCAGGTATTATGTAAGGACAGACTTTCATCAAGGGCAAGCAGAAAGATGAAAATACAGGTGCAGGTAGAGCTCATAGTTGGACCGATGTGATAATGGTCTCCTCGAAAACAAAGCCAGATACAATAATTTTAATGAAATATTTGCAAAGAATGTAAATGATGAGGATATCTTTGAAAATGCTATGGGATTCATAGACATGTATACCAATTTATCACCTTGGGAAATCTGAATGGAAAAACTTACCTGTGCTCTCATGCTTTCATCTATATTCTTCTTCTCTACGGCCTAGCTCTATCATTATATCTGAAGCTCTATTGAAAGAACAATAATGACCTCCTCTCTTCATATAGTCAACTAACAGAAAAGCAACCAAAAATACTGAAGTATAGAAAATGTTTAGTGTTTTTGAGTTATATGAATAGTATATCTAGCATTTAGAATGTATTGTTTAGTATTTACTACTCTTTTGTAAATATATATATATATATATAATATAAAGTATAATAAACACTGCGACATATAATTAGAATACTAAATATTGGATTTTAAAAATCTGGAGCTTGTTTAAAATCTTTATTTGCAACATTGAATACATTATGGCTTTAAAACAATATTTTTATAATAGAATAAAAATATCATCTAATGTCAAGCAATATGCCCTTGAGAAAAATACTTTATTAAAAGTTTTCCTAATGTGCATGTGTTTTGTGGCTCAGTTGTGTTGATTTTCATAAAAGAAGCATATGGACTGTAAATTAAATATTCTGCATTAATGGAAGAGTACTCACAGTCTATTAGTTTTAGTTACAGGTGTTCAATGGAATATATAATTTTTCATTTCTCTTTTTTAGCTTATCACTCAGCATGATGATCTCCACTTCTATTCATCTCCTGTAAATGGCAAAACTTTATTCCTCTTTATACCAGAATAACAGTCTTTAGTGTATATGTACCATATTTTTCTTATTCATTAATTGTTAGTAGAGAGTTATTAGAGGGTTATTCCTGAGTCTGGCTAGTGAGAATAATTCTTCAGTAAATATGGGTATGCAGGCATCCCTTTTGTATGCTGACTTGTACAACTTCAATTGTATGTCCAAGAGTAGTGTAATAAGATCACATGGTGGTTATTTTTGTTTTAGGGGCTTCCTCCATACTGATTTCCATAGTAGCTTCATGAATTTTCATTCCTACTAACTGCAAAAGCTTCCTTTTCAACACATTTTATGGACCTACAGAAACACTTCTTAGTTACAAAAGACCCATTCATACTTGGAATCCTAGGCATGTTTTCTACTCTAAGGAAGGTCAAAGGTCTATTATCTTCAGCTGCTGTCTTTCATGTCATTTCTCCTGAGAGACAAGAGCTTTCTCATCCTGGCATTTTATGGAGACTTGGGGAAAGGTGGGGTGGAGTGATTCTGAGGAATGCAGCTGTGTGCTGCTGGCATCTGGGTGCAGTTTGGTCACATCCCCTGGTGCAGGACATGCGATGGACTGAGAAGTTCCCTGCATGAGTTCCCAAGTCCTCCAGATGAGTAAATTGGCAAGATTCTTTTAACAGATATTTATCTATGTGTATTGGAACTCTTCAAGTCCTAGCGTACAAAGATTTCCAAGATAATGTGGGAAATTATGACTTATAGTTTAAATTTATTATAAGACCATACCTTATCTCTTTGTATTAGTGAGAAAGAAACAGCTATAATAAAGAATAACTACCAAGATTAATGTGAGGACATTGTCTAGATGCATTTGGTCATGTTTTCCACTTATTGAAATAGACAAATAAGCCACAAAGAATGTGATGCTTTGCTGCTTTTATGTGCAATCTGAAATAGTTCATTATGATTTTAAATTATCTTTGAGATAAGAATTTATAAGTTAAAAACAAATTTATGAAAAAAATCACATCATTTATTTTTGTGATGCATTCAATGACTTACCTTATTCTTCACTGTTATCATGTCAGGAAAATAGCCAATTCTCATTACTAACCAAGAACGACGATAGACATGAGGAAATATGATTAAAAAGAACTAACACTAGGAAGTTCTTTCAAAAATACATTTCTTACATTTCACAGCACAAAACATCAATATTAATTAGCATATTGTCAAATTATGACATTGAACTATAATCATGAAGGTCGAATCATAAAGCTCAGACAATTCTTCCAGTCATTACTGTTTCATCATTCAGGAAAAATAAAAAATGTCATTAAAGCAATGCTAGTAAAGTTTACGTTGAGCACAAAAGTGTAAGAGAGAGCATAGAAGAAGTACTCAAAAGCTTTTTAAAGAACCACTGGACCACACAGATGGCTGCTAAAGAAGAAGAGAAATGCCAGACAAATATTAATAATTTATAACCCACAAGTACTAGGGAAAAGAACAAGGGACGCTGGGAAGACAGAAAGGGAAAGGAGGGATGTGAGGATGCTCGGGACTCTAATACTAAAAGGTCAGCTCAAATATTGGCTATGGTTCATGACGTGCATCAGTGTACTCTTGTAAAATAAAATACTTTCCAGAAGTATTAGAAAATACAATTACTCAGCGAGCAGCATGAGATTCTCCGTAGCTTCCTCGCTCTTGATTAAGAGCATACTGTTATCTCTGTATATGTTTTATTTCCTTTCTTGGCTGAACAAAAGATGGATGTTGTTTTGGCAAGAAATATTCACAATATCTTCCAGAATTACTCTTGGTAGACAGCAATTCAAGTAGTAAATATCTTTTTTATGGATAATTAGTTGATTGAATGTCTGTGTAAGTTAGAGACATTTTAATATTTATGACCAATTTATATCTATGAATACTTTATTAATTTCTGCTTTGTCTGAAATAACGATGTTACAATAACACAGAAACCAAATACTTAACATTAATAAACTCGAAATAATACATCAGTGACAATTTTGTGATTAAGTATTACTCAAAGTTGTCTCAATAGAGTAATGTGATATGCATAATAGTAACACTGAGATTGAGATATAGGGGCTTATAATTTATTATTTTTTCAAATAAATGAGGAAGTCTAGCTTTGGAGCACCTTTTGTTATTTCTAATATTTGTTTTTAGTACCATCTAATTATAGGAAATTAAGTGAGCTGTTGGGTAGCAGAACCAGCAGCCCCAGCACAGACATGGAAACATACAGAACTGAGTTAATTTCTTGTTCTGTAATCTAATATTGCCCTACTTCACTTTGAAATGTTCATTTTTTTTCCGTCAACAATCTATCATTAGTTTTTAAGAGTAGATGGAATACATGAATGGTTAGGTTTAATTTCTTAGATCTTGTCATGACATTTTTATATAAGTAAATAATACATTTTCCTTCAGAATAATGAGCTGTCTCCAAGAGGTTCACAGTGACAAACTCAAAAGTTAATTAAGGATGTAAGTAGAGACTGAAGAAAAATTATAACTTACCTGATGTTCCGCTTCCAGAAGAACATCTTGCACTATGGGCCTTCTCTCTGTCATATTCTTCCAACTTCTGTATCTAAATACAGCCATCGCTTCTCTGCTTACGACTCCTGTAACTTTTTCCCTTCTATGTACATCTGTAATAACCACAGCCAGAATTCAAGCAGGTGCGCGGCTGTCTCCCATGGAGACAGTTTTCTCTGTCAAGTCATTAGCAGCTGAAGCTGGAAGAAACACATTTAGAAGGATTTGAGCTGACAATGACAGCAACCCTGCCTGTGTATGTCACGGTTCTGACTCATGTCGCTATCTACCTCAGGAAGATTTCAACAGCAGGAAGCCTGAGCCAGACTCACCAGTTAAACCAACACAGATGCAGTGGGGGCACCAAACTGTTGCCATCCCAGATGCTAGAAAAAGTCTTCTCATGCTTTCCCATTTACACTATCCATCCTTGCAGCGTCCTTTTCATTATAGCCAACCAGAGATCTATCTTCTTTAATCCAGAATGGAAGCAGAAATCGTAAAAAACTCTTCCCATGCATCTAAATCTTAGGTTTGTGTTTGGTAAAGAAAACTAAGCTCGTTTTATTGTTGTGTAGATTTATAGGTGCAGCCTGCTAATAAAGCTTTGAACCATCCTTCTAAATACATCACAATGGACCAAAATGCCACTTAAGTACATTCGAACTACATTTCCTGTCATTTACCAGTTTCTCTAACATGAAATACTCTATTTGGCAATACTAAATATCTAATCAAAAATTAAACAGTTAGTAGCTAGGTCAGATAAAATTATGTAAAAGAATAACATTCATCAAAAACTAATATTTATTATGAAAAGACCCATTGAAAACAATACCTTTTATTTTTTTCAAAACTTAGAAATAAGTTTAACTTTGAAAATCACTTCATGTTGGAACAAGTTTTGGATTTTATTAATTTAATTTACAAAACATATAGTTACATATAGATAAAGTACATTTTCCTTATTTACTGGTTATTAGTAAAATATATTGGTTGTGAAAATAAAATCATCTGCTATTTTAAGTTTCTTCCTGCCTTATTTGCAATAACTAGTATATGTCTGGGACAAGCAGAAAAGGTCAGATAAGTTGATATTAGGTGAAATGAATCTCAAGATAAGGACTCAAATGGTTTTTCTTTCTTGCAATTGTTTCCTTTTTTGTTTTTACCAAAAAAAAATTTTTATCATTATTTTTTATTGTGAAAATACTGTACAGAGGAGTTACAATTACATGGGCAAGATAATGAGTACATTTCTTATCAAGCATTGTAGCCTCCTCCTTTGTTTCCCCTTCCCATTGCTACCCATCCTCCCCCCCCGCCCCCCCAGCCCACCCCCACCCCCCCATGAAAGTTATAAAGATCGTTTTGGATTTAATGACTTGTACATTTCATTTCTGCAATGGGTCCATCAGTATCCCTATTTAAATGATTTGTTTTTCCCCTTCCCCTCCACAAATTATACAGACATCAAATACAGTGAAAGCAGGGGTTATACTGTGGGGGAGGGACATACAAAGCAACAAAGAAATAATCTTATAAATGTGTTAGAAACAATTGCATGAAAGAAAAAAAACATTTGAATACATATCTTAGGGTTCATTTCCCTAACATCACCTTATCTGACGTTTTCCGCTTGACTCATACATATACTAGTTATTGCAAATAAGGGAGACCATGGGACCTATGTTTCTTTGGGCCTGGCTTACTTCACTTAATATAATTTTTTCCAAGCCTTTCCATTTCCTAACAAATGGGGCAATGTCACTCTTTCTGATGGAGGCATAGAATTCCATTTTGTATATATACCACATTTTGATGATCCATTCATCTACTGACGGGCATCTGGTTCCATATCTGAGCTATAGTAAATTATGCTGTAATAAACATAGTTGTGCTGGTAGCTTTAGTGTGGTCTTGTTTGTAAACATTTGGGTAAATGCCCAAAAGTGGGATTGCTGAGTCATAGGGGAGCTCTATGTGGAGACTTTGGAGGAACCTCCATACTACTTTCCAAAGTGGTTGAACAAGTTTACACTCCCACCAACAATGCAGTAAGGTTCCCTTCTGTCCACATCCCTTCCAGCATCTGTTGTTATTAGAGTTCTTGATTTTAGCCATTCTAACTGGAGTGAGGTGGTATCTCAATGTTGTTTTGATTTGCATTTCTTTTATGGCTAGGGATATTGAACATTTCTTCATGTGTCTATTGGCCATCCTTGTTTCCTCTTCAGAGAAGTTTCTCTTTAAGTCTTTAGACCACTTATTTATTGGGCAGTTGTTTCTTTGAGGATTTGTTGTTGGGGGATTTAATTTTTTGAGTTCCAAGTATATTTTAGATATGAGACCCTTGTCCATTGTATGGCTCGTGAAGATCTTCTCCCAATCCATGGGCTTTCATTTGGTCTCGCTAGCTATGTCCTTTGCCATGCAGAAGCTCTGCAATTTCATGCAATCCCATTTGTCCAACCTTTCTTTGATTTGTTGTGTTTCTGGGTCTCTATTAAGAAAATTTTGGCCTGCGCCAAGGAGACCTAGGGTTTCTCCTATTCCATCCTGTAATGTTTTCAAAGTGTCTGCTTTGACTCTGAAGTCTTTGATCCATTTGGAGTTGATTCTGGTGCAGGGTGATATATAAGGAACTAGCTTTAGTTTTCTACAAGTAGTTAACCAATTTTACCATCACCATTTACTGAAGAGGCTGTCTTTCTTCATTCTATTATTTTAGCTCCTTTATCGAAGATCAGATTGCTATAGATCTGTATGTTTATAAGATGAGTTTTTGTTGCTTTGTATGTCCATCCCCCACGGTATAACCCCTGCTTTCACTGTGTTTGATGTTGGTATAATTTGTGGAGGGGAAGGGAAAAAAGAAATCATTTAAAAAGGGATACAGGTGGACCCATTGCAACAATGAGATGTACAAGACATTATGTTGAAAAACAAACTTTACAACTTTGGGGGTCAGGAGGGGGAGAGCGTGGAGCATGGGGTGGGAGAGGTGGAAAAAAATAAAAGTTAAATTAAATACTAAAAAGTTTCTTTATTTTCTGTCATTACATTCTGAAAGGACTAATGTCCAATATGTTATAAGTTAATACGCTTTTACACCCTGGAGAAATTCTCATATGTCTTACTCTATCTGATATTTTAGTTCAAAGACTATTTTCACAATGTTAGAATACCTGTTTGTGTTTAACATTGATATTGCTGAATAAATGAAAAACTTAAAGATGGTTAGCTTTTTAAATTGTAGAGATAATTCATAGATCTTAAAACTATTTGTTATAGTTTATTTTAGAAGTTGTGATTCTTTGTATAATTATGCCTGTATAATTTAAAGCAATAATTAAGTATCTTAAAGTCACAATGGAGATTGGGAAAATTAATCTATTTAAAAATGAGAAGATATTAAAACTTTAATGACCTTAATAAGCTGATAATTGCAAGGACACAATTAACCTGATAATTTTATTTGGTATTTTGAACTATTTACACTTTGTTCTAGTGAATTTTTACTATCAAAGAAATCTAGTTACCTAATTTCACTCCATAGCTATAAAAAGACTATATACTCATTTGAATCTAGATTTTTGATCACTATCAAATCAGACTCAGTGATATCTATGAAAATTTCTCCTACATGGGGCCACACCAGCGTCTTGTTATATTTTTATAGAAACATTCCATGAATAACCAAAAAGGATTTTTCATTTTCCTTGTGTTCATTTCTTGATTATGAATACTTTATAAAATATAAGTTCGATTTTAAACATTTGTACTGGTTAAAACCCAGATTAGCTGGCATCTCAAAACATAAAATTCTCAGAATTTTGCTGCGTAACTTACCTCAGATAAAGAACCTCTTGATAAGGCAGGGATGGAAGAGTTTTACCATATCAAATATTATTTAAGATGTCTTCTCAACTTCCTAACTAAGGCTGGACAGAGCAATGTCTTATCGATGACATCATAAGGTCTTAAGTAATGTATTGGTAATGCTATTGAGATACTCTACATTTATAAATTAGAACTCAAAGAGTACTTTGTGTGCATGTTTATATAGTAACACTGTATATATACAAACGCATGTAATGTGTACATACACAGTCATGCTTCTATATCTTGAATAACAACTTAGTAAGAAGAGTGTTTCTGGAATTGCAATGCAAATTTCATCACCTCTCTTGCAAGATTCATTTCTGTCTGTATCTTCACCAGTTTTACCCTCCTTGATTTCTTTGCTGCTTATTTACGGATATCTGGACAAAACATGGCTGCCACACTTACAAATCTCTTCCTTCTACTAGTGATGTCAATTGCTGTCGATATTTTACTCCTATGAAATAATATTCTAACACATGGCTGTCATTGTTTAAGAGGTTAATGAATGCCTTTCTGAGTTCTGCATGTCCTAACAAGATTTGTCTTGTTTACATATCTTTTGTTATTTTTTAAATTATTACCTCTACATTTGAAAACAAAAAGCACTACAGAAAACTTATTTGAATTGCAGGGAGCAAATTTACCTGAGATACATGCATACTGAGCAAAAAAGAAATGTACATTAAAGGTATATTTCAAAGGTAATGCTCAAGTCATTCCTCTTTAATGATTCTCCTTAACAATCTAGAAATCATGCTTGAAATTTGGTTCAATTGTCTTTTACATTTTACAAGGAAGGGGAAATTTGGTTAAACATACTTAACAGACATGAAAATAGACATTGACCATTAAATGAATCGTAGGAAAAATCTGGACCTACTTTTTCTTTTGTAATACAAGATCCAATCATACCAGGGATGATAAATTGAATCAAATATACATAGTCATTAAGAAATATGATCATATTATCTTTATATGTATCTCTCTGCATATATATGTGGAAAGAGAGGGAGGCAGAGAGAGAGTGCATGAGAATGTCTGAATTTCAATAAAGGTGAGTAACTGCAATGTAGCAGAAAGTCTTCACAGACCCTTCAGCATTCAAATTAGGGCACACATGCCTCAGAGTACAATTTTACAAGCCTGCAAAATAGTAACATTAATGGCCCAGTATCTTTAAAAATCAAAAGTCTACAAAATGACTTACTTGCTATGGGTTTAGAATATGAGTAATATCAAGTACTTGGGTTTATTAACCTTTTACATTAATGGTCAGAATGAAACATGCTGAGAACAATTGCACGACAGAAGGGAGAAATGCTTTGGAAGGCTATTGGGTTTCATTTGACAGTTCATAAAAACCATCAAGTACATATTATGTTAGATTAGCCGAGATCTGAATTCCATATGACAAGTCATTATTATTAAAGGCAAATGGAGGGTATTTTCAAATACACCCTGGAGTGAGGTAGACTAAAATATGATGGTATGCTCTTGAATGTCAAGGACATTTTGTGCAGCATGTAATGAAAAACTACATGTAATGTGCAGTTTGGGAACTATTTTGTGTTTCTCTGCAGACCTCCAAACATCACACTGACTATTTTACCAGGATGTGTCACACTCTGCTATAGGCTAAGTGTATAGCAAATATGTATAGACAATCTCCACTTCAGTGCCAGAAAGTGTGTCAAAGTTAACGACATCGTTGGACTTAGTATAGGAGTCAGCATGTAAATGCTTACTGTTTCCATTTTTCCCTTTACTTTTTGTTGCTTAAAAATAACCAACCAGGTTTTCAAGATCAGTAAGGCTTTTCCTGTAAGAAAATTAAAGTCACATATGATTGGGTTATTTTTCTCAATAATGCAATACGTTGAAAGATTATTCCACCTGTTTCTGTCTTCCTAAATGTCAGCTCTACTCATTCAGAAACACAAAGACCACTGGGAGTGAGCTGGCAATTTCACTTTAAGCATATTAATCTTTAAATACTGCAGTATTATGCAAATATTGGTAGCTTCAGAAATACATTCTTTGCTATTGTGAAGAAAACCTGCAAATTTTATGAGACCAGTGATTTTCTTTCTTGAAAACATTGTATCATGTAGTGAAAACTAAACACATATAAAGTCTGTGAACTTATGGTTTACCCCATCAATCATAACTATACCCTTGTGATAACATTGTACCCAGAGTTTGCTTTAATAAAGGAACCAAACCATTTATCTGAAAAATAGGTTTTCTGTCTCTATTACTGTATCTAATAATTTTATCTGTACAGTCTAGTACGACAAGGAATAATAAGAATCTTGGTAAATTCAGAATAAATTCTGAACAAAAAGTACTTGACCTGGTAAGTGTTTTAGTTCAGCTTCTGCAGAGAAACAGAAGTAAAATAAGATAAAGCAGAGAGAAATATCATTTATACATAATTTGCTAATCCAATTAAAGAAGCTGTGACATCCCAAGATCCAAAATGGTCATCCTGGAAGACAGAAGATCTGATAGAGATAGTTTTGATGCAAATCCAAGCCAGCAAGTAAAGACTAATATCCCATCTAAATCAGAAATAATCATTTATGTTACATAGTCCATAAAAATCACTTCTCTTAGAAATCAGAGTCCTAAAACAGCTGGATCATTTTCACCTGGTTAGGCTGAAGGAACCAATTCTCTTTGCCTTCTTTTATTCTGTGCAGGGTTTCACCAGACTGAGTGAGGCTCATAGACACTGGTAGAAAGATTTGATTTATTCACTCAGTACATTCAAATGAAGATATCCAAAGAACACTCACACACATAATACTTAAGGAAGTATCTGAGAACCAAAATATCTGAGGCACCAAAATATCAAGGTTATGATCCAGCCAAATCGACACATAAAATTCAGGAACACAGAAAGAAAAGGTGAGAGAGCAGAAAACTGAAGGTACAGCATTGGAAATGAAAGAAAAGACATTTCATGAATGAAGATACACAGATGATAACCCCACAGGTGAAATGCATTAACATTTCCAAATTTGAATTATAAAGACTCCCATTTTTCAAATCGCATTCAGAACAACAGCCATCTCCTAACCATACTTCACAATGTTATTTAAGCAATGCTTGATTTCTTCTGACTTGAGTTTTACTAATGACACTAATCCAATTTCTCGTTGCCCATTAACTGGCAAACAGGCCTGGGCATCTGACCTAGTTTTCCTATGCATCTCAAACTGCCACAGTCCATTAATAAATCAGTCACGTTGATGTTTTTTAAAGTATTGATGGACCAGTCAATTAATGTAATTATACTGAGTTTTCTTTTGTTTCTTTTTCTTTTTTTTTACTCAGAATTAATTCCACAGACTGCATAAATTAGTCTTAATTCTTCTCATAAGCTATGTTATTCTAATAAATTAATCTTACATTAATATTAAAATTCTAAATGTTAGTGGAATCTGAAAATTCTTTCTGTCTCAAAGCACTGAGAGAAGCTTTCTCTTTCCATGAAAACTTCTTTATTCTTAAGCTGATTCCTTCACAATTTTCCAGGCTTACCTTAAATATCACCATACAGAAACCACTCTGTATGGCAACCATATCTTAAGGAAATATATAGCTAGTGGGCCCATGAAACACTAAGGATTAGCACTGTTCATAAGTATTGTTCAATAACCCAAATTTTTATTTGTTAACATAATTACTAATGTTTCTACAACCCTTGATAGTTTTGTTCACTTACAAATAGCTGAAAAAATTGATAAGGGACAACTGACATATGTATCACTTCTACCCTTTGAAATCTACAACCATGGTCTATAAGTGTGAGAATAATATTTCATTATGTAAATGAATATATCATACATTATAAAGGTTGTATTTATATATATGTAAACACCTTAGAAGTCACAATTATGTGAGGCAATTTCTTTAATAAACCAGTTGTAATAAATCTATATTTGTCTGTCTATCTATCTGGCTGTCTGGCTGTCTATCTATCTTCTGGATCTGTTTCCCTGAGTACCCTAGATTAATACAGTGCACATAGAGTGAAATTCATCCTCATGAAAATTACACGATTACCCATAGTCTCTTATTTCATTTATTCCCAAGGTAGTATATAACCAATGGTAATAAGTGTTAATGATAACAAGAAACTGTAACAAGAAGAAAATGTGAGTAGGCCTGAAGATGGGAGACTGCTGGAGGGCAGGTGTGTGTATACTATGTGTCTCAGTGGAGTGGATGAAATATACATGCCCAAGACAACATGCTGCTTTGTTTCTCTGGAGCAGATGAAAACTCACTGGCTTAGTTGTGGGGTGAGGGCAAAACAACCTTCTGTAGTATGTATCTCAGTGAAGAAAACAATTTTCATTTTTTAATTCACAGCTACAGTGATTTTTAAGGTATTGTTTGTTAACAAACAATCTATTTTGTAACACTCCACATAAACAGTAAGTTGTAACTTTCAATTCATTTTCCCCATTCTTGAGTTACAAGTCATTTTAATTTGTTGATGAAAACTGATGGATCAAATGGAAATTTAATAGTAAAGCCCCAGGTCATAAAATGCTTCGTTTGCATAACATGTAGAGAAACAGTTTCAATTGCTTTATTCTAAAATGTAACTGAATTTCTAACAACATTATTCTTTGTTGCAGTAGTAGAAGCACAGTACATTGATTAGCTTGATTAGATTTCATTATACATTGATGAGTCGAAGGAGACAGGCTGCAACAATCTCTGCTGACTTCAGATTTATGAAGTGGAAGCTGAAGCACTCTCTGTCAACTGAGTTTCTTCCTACTTAAAAAATTCCATTCTAATCCCTGTGTCATAAATTTCTCAGGAAACTGAACCCCTAATAATCTAAAGTAACAAAAGCTGTACACTAAACTGCTCTACTGGATTTTGGGCCAAAGAAGGCTTGCTCAAAGGAAAACAAAATACTTCAAGGAGAAAAAAATACAAAACAACCTATGATCTTGACCAGGATGTAATTGCGGGTATGGACATGGTGAGATATTGTTGATAGCCCCGAGTACAGGTCTGCGTTAGTTTAGACTTTAGCATTAAGCATCGATATTTAAATGCAAACTTACGTCAGGGTCTGTATTTGGCTTCCAATTTACAGTAGTCAGCAAAATTGTATTTCTGGAGTACTTTCTCATCAACCCTTACAATTAAATTTCCCAACAATCATGAGCAAGCTATGCCTTTTAGTTCTCTTTGTTTTCAAAGTCATATCAATATCTTTTTTTTTCTGTTCCACTTCTTCAACTTTTATTTGTAAATGATTTCTTGTCTCCAAAATTACACATTTTCAAGTGTTAAGCCTCATTCATTTGTGAAGAGGTGAATCATGATCTTAATCTCAATTACTATTTTCTGATCCCTCTCTCTCCCCCACCCCCACCCCTTTGTCTCTCTCTTCAGTACCAGAACTGAGGGTTTGACATCTCTTGTTTGTTCAGCTTGTGCTCTACCACTGAAACCCTGCCACCAGTTCTGCCTTTCACTAGTTATTGTGGTGATGGATTCTCACTGACTTTTTTTGGCAAGGCTAGGTTTGACTTCCATACTTTGGAACTCAGTCTTCTCAGTAGCTAAGGTTATGGTACGAGCTAGTAGTGTCCATCAAGATTTCAACTTAATAATTTTACATCAAACATGTCATGATGACACTGTAAAAATATTAAAAATCATTTTTTAAATTATTGCAGTAACCAGTAGCTACTTTTTTAGTTTGGTTTCAAGTTTTTGAATCAACCCTTGAGTTTTCCCTTCATTACCTATATACAACTAATGATTAGGTATGGCAAGATGTATAATTTCTCTTCTCTGGGACTCTATTCTAAAGTATTAGTACTTCATCACACATATTTTCTTTTCTAAATTGAGCATAATTATCTCAACGCTTCAGCTTTGAAGTCTTGCTTCAGTTGTATCAATTCCATATACTACTAAAAGCTATATTAAAAAATAAAGAATTTTGTTTGATTTCAGTATCAACATCAATAGTGCACTGCTACCTCCTTTAATGCACATTTCTTCAGAGCATTTAAGATTCTTTATTTTATAATCATCAAATATGTTTATGCTTTTGTGTTGTGTGTGTGTGTGTGTGTGTGTGTGTGTAGAGGGGGGTGTTTGCAATCTGGGGGCTTGAATTCAGGGCCTGGGCACTGTCCATGAGCTGCTTTTGCTTAAGTCTAGTACTCTACCACCTGAACCACAGAGCCACTTCTGGCTTTTTCTGTTTATATGATACTGAGGAATTCAGAACAAGGACTTCATGCATGCTAGGCAAGCACTTTTCCACTAAGCCACATTCCCAGCTCACCAAATATTATTTAAATCACATTATCAAGAAACATAAGTAGAGGTTAAAATTTTACCCTTGTAAGCAACACGTTGATCTTCCAGAGTTTCACAGATGCCAGAAATAAGTAATAATCATGGATCAAATATAAAGAAATATATCCATCACAACATAGCAAACAGCATGAGATTTATAATCCCATAAATACCCCTTCCCCTCAAAATCCAAAGGTCAGGTAGAGAAGACTAGTTCAGTGTTTCACAAAGTCACAACTTTGTTGTAATAAGGTGGGGAAACACTGAACCTAGAAAATCTGAAACTTATAAAAGCAGTGTGAGTAATTTACCTATCTTTTTTTTCAGCCTGAGGCAACCTATTTAATATTGCCTAGATACTTCGACCAGTCAAGACTCTGGAATATAGGTTCCAACAAAACAACATGACTTGAAGATTACTGATTGCTTAAGTAAAGACTTTCCCTGTGTTATATTTTTTTTTCAGGACCATGGATGTACATTTTGAGAAGGAGTCACTACAGCTGACCTGGGATATAATCATGATATAAGTAATGTCGCTACAAACAGTGCTGTTTGAGAAGCTATCTTCTACATCTTGATCCATGTAATGGTTTTGGATGTTGACAACTTGATTAATCCAAGCTGGCTCTGATCAGAAACACAGTCAAATTCTTTTTACTCTGAAGGCTTTTCTGTCTCTTTTGTGGATCAGATCAATCAGAACCAGGATAAATTGAGTAGCTTTACAGTGGAAGAGCCATATCTTGGTACTGAAAAATGTTCTGTGTTCTCTGGCTCACTTTAGACAGCTTTTCTCACAGAAAATTGAAAGGCGATAAAACACCCTAAAAGAATACCTAAGAAATTAATCTTTATACTTTTATTTCATAGTGAACCAATATCTAGAATATTCCTTGTCCCAGAAACTACAGTAAGAGTTTAGTTAGATAGTAAAGAACATTATAATTTTGCTATGGTCCCAATATTTTAACTAAAAGCAAGTATTTCTGTAATGCTTCCTTTTCAAGGATATGTTTGGTCCTTCTTGATCCTGACTCTGTCTTAACTATTACACCCAATCAACCACCATTTGCTGATTATATTCTAGAATTTGATTATATTCTAGAATTTATCATTTCCTTATGCATGCACCCTATTGAGTTATAGTCTCTCTATTGATGTATCTGTGATGTTTATAGTCTCTTACATGTCAGTTGCTTCAAACTCTAAAGCACTCTGTCCTTTTCACTCCTTCTAAACCAAGGTATCTGTACATGCGGCTTTCTAAGTTAAAGTCATCCCATGCTATTTCCCCACATCCTACTAGTTAAATTTAAAATCAACACTATACCCAGGGTATGCGTCTCCCTCCACAACCAAGTGCTTATACCATCCCATCTTCGTTTCTTTCTATACTCCATGTTCTGAAGATGTAAAATTTCTGGAGTTCACAGAGCACATCATACGATCTGACATCTCTTGAATTAGCTGGTCATTCCTTTCTACCCAAGAGAGCTCCATTTTCCAGTTTGCAGTGACTGGCTTCTAAGATTGAAGGTGTAGTTCTCACAATATACTTCCAAGTCTCTGGAACCCAAATGCATGAGCACTGTTTTTTTATTTTTTAATTTCTGTGATTGCTTTCATAGTTTGCCCTGACATGCCCCATTGGTTGGTCTAATTCTCCTGCATAGTGGAACCTATTTATTTATATATTTCCTTGATTTTTGTGAGAGAAGTTTGAGACCTGAAAGCAAGGAAGCCTTCAGATATTTGCTGAAATTTCATTAAAATAATATAAATGCACACATAATGTATATGCATATCTTATATTTGCATATTTTCTGTATACACATTTATTTTCACCAGTGTTAGTATATTTACATATATGTTGAATAGAATCTGCCTCCTACTTTAAGTAAATTTTGTCTGATTCTTCTGTAATACTTATATGAATGCATTTAATTAAATGCATTTAATTAAAATATTTTACCAGAAGGAGAAAGCATACCATAATTGTTAACATTGTGCAATAATACAGTTGAAAACTAAATGATCTTTTCAAGGAGCTCAAAGTCAGCAAAAAGCCAACTACTAGCATAGGCATAATTTATTTGTTTGTATTATAGTTATATTTTTGCTATTTTATAGATAAACTACTGTTTATTTAAAAATAACTAAAATCATTTAGGAATTCAGGAGTTTGCTTTAGCAAAGGAATCTGATTACTGTAGATCTCAAGCTGCTCACTGAATGGATACAAGAACTGAAACAAATAGAACCTTCCAGAATTCTTTCTTGTATCTTATTTTGCTTACTATTAGTAATCTTGTCATTTGCCAACAGGATTACTTTTTCTTATGAGAGAAAGAACAGGAGACAGGGAAAAGCTTGTACGCAAAAAAGTATATGGAAAAACTAATAGATCAAAAAGAGAGATAAATAGCTATAAAGTTTAGTTTGTAACTAATACAATTAGTTCTCAAGCTACATATTTAACTTCCACTGTAAAATTTATTTTTATTTGAACAATTTTTGTCTATTTAAAATATACATTATATTTTAATGAAATATAATTGCAGTGTGAAGCATATACTTCCAGCTAACTAAAGAATTGAGCTGGGTGCTGGTGGCTTACATTTATAATTCTAGCTATTCAAGAGGCTGAGATTTGAGCGTCATAGTTTGAAGCCAGTCAGGGTAGGGAACTCCGTGAGAGTCCTGTCTCCAATTAAGCACCAAAAATCAGAAGTAAAGCTGTGGCATAAGTGGTAGAGTACAGTAATCTTAAGCAAGATACCTCAGGGTCAGCACTCAGGCCCTGAGTTCAAGCCCTAGGATTGACCAAAAAAGAGAGAAAAAGAAAAAAAAGAAAAAAATGACTTAACATTACCACATTAGCACAAGTATGCTCAACATGGAGCTCTTAAAATCTAAATTTCAAGCAATTTTCAAAAATAAAATGCATTGTTATAAACTCTATTTTCCATATTTACAATATCTCTCTGAGATTATGCCTTCTATTTAGACAAAGTGTTGCATCTCTTGACCAAGATTTTCCCAACCCTTTGCTGCTTGCTGGGCTCTCTACTTCATTACGATAGACTTCTGTATAATCCAGGATATAAGATATTTGGGGACTTTTATGTCTGGTTCACATCACTTACCTAATGCCCTCCAGGTTTATACATATTGTCACGTGTTATAGTTTTGTCTGCTGGCTACATACAACATTCCATTCTCTCTCTCAGACTGTCTCTCAATATGTGTGTGTGCCACCTTCTTAATCCAGATGTCTGTTGATGGCAACATATATGGTAGGAGAATCGAAGTATAAATTTTTTTAAATTTCCTAATTTCAATGATCTCCATACAGAGATTAAATAATTGAGAAAGAAATATCTGGGTTATTTGAACTGAGAATAACTGTTCAAACACTATTTTCAAATGCTTTTCCTTATGTAATAAAAACCAAAACGTTTGTGATCTTTATGTTTTGGACAACTAATTTTCCTATAACAGAATGTTCTAAAGTAACATGTTTTTATGCCCTGTTATTTCTAATCAGAAATCTGGGACGTATCCTGCCGGTCACCCTTCACCTCCCTGGGGTGTCCACAGTGGCCGTTCTTTGAGCTGTGTGAACGCCGGTTCGGCAGGAACGGGTGAGCAGCCCTTGGACCTTGAATGTCTGTTAGAGCACAGGAAGGCTGAGATCAGTGGAAACTCTTGACTGGTATGTGATAAACAGCTCTTCCACAATGTCAGTCTGAGCGTAGTTGACTGTCATGTAAGTGTTGATTTTTTTATTTCAAAACTATGTTCCAAGAGATAGTAAAAGGACGTTACCAGATTTTTCAAGGATATGGATAGTGCTCTAGTGATCCATTTGTAAACACTGACAGAATTCAATTCATAGAGAGAAAAGCTAAACTCTACCTCTCAATGAGAGACATATCAAAATACGATTCTTTTTATTGTGAAAATGCCATGCAGAAGGGTTACAATTACATGGGCAAGGTAATGAATACATTTCTTATCAAGCATTGTTACTTCCTCCTTTGTTTCCCCTTTCCATCCCTTCCCATTTCCCCCACCTCCTGCACCACAGTTGTAAAGTTTGTTTTTCCACATAACGTCTTGTAAATCTCATTGTTGCAATGGATCCACAAGTATCCTTATTTAAATAATTTGTTTTTTTCCTTCCCCTCCACAAAATATACCAACATCAAATACAGTGAAAACAGGGGTTATATTGAGGGGGAGGGACATACACAGCAACAAAGAAATCATCTTATAAATATATTAGAAACAATCGCAAGAAAGAAAAAAAAACATTTGAATACTTATCTTGGAGTTCATTTCACCTAATATCAACTTATCTGACCTTTTCTGCTTGTCTCAGACATATACTAGATATTGCAAATAAGGGAAACCATGGGACCTATGCTTCTTTGGGCCTGGCTTACTCACTTAACATAATTTTTTCCAAGTTTTTCTATTTCCTAACAAATGGGGCAATGTCATTCTTTCTGATGGAGGCATAGAATTCCATTGTGTATATAAACCACATTTTCTTGATCCATTCATCTACTGAGGGGCATCTGGGTTGGTTCCATATCTTAGCTATGGTAAATAATGCGGCAATAAACATAGTTGTGCTGGTAGGTTTAGTGTGGTCTTGTTTGTAAACATTCGGGTAAATGCCCAAAAGTGGTATTGCTGGGTCTTAGGGGAGCTCTATGGATAACATGGCTGGAACTCCCAAGCACCTCTCAGTGAAAGTCACATTTTTCTTGAGAAGCTTGGTAAAGGAGAGATTAGAGACATTACCTTCATAACAGAAAGTGATGGCCCCTTTATATTTAGTCTAAATTTTTCTAAGAAATAAGCCATTTTCTTTTCTTCTTCATTTTTTGAAATTTTGCACCATTTTCTTGTTAACCACATATCTCATAGGTGCGTAAAACATGTATTTGCTATTTTTTTTTGACATTTTGCACAGGAAAATTCTTGGCTATATATAGTAAGTCATTGTTTTTTCTTTCTTGCAATTCTTTCTAACATATTTACAAGATATTTCTTTGTTGCTTTGTATGTCCCTCCACCATGGTATAACCCCTGTTTTCACAGTATTTGATGTTGGCATAATTTGTGGAGGGGAAGGGAAAAAGCAAAGTGTTTAAATAGGGTTACAGGTGGACCCATTGCAACAATGAGATGTACAAGACGTTATGTTGAAAAATGAACTTTACAACTTTGGCCTGGGATGTGGGGGATGGGAAGGGATGGGAAGGGGAAACAAAGGAGGAGGCTACAATGCTTGATAAGAAATGTATTTGAGTTCCAAGTATATTTTAGATATGAGACCCTTGTCCGTTGTATGGCTAGTGAAGATTGTCTCCCAATCTGTGGGCTTTCTCCTGATCTTGCTAGTTATGTCCTTTGCCATGCAGAAGCTCTGCAACTTCATGCAATCCCATTTGTCCAACCTTTCTTTGATTTGTTGTGTTTCCGGGTCTCTATTAAGAAAATTTCGGCCTGTGCCAAGGAGACCTAGATTTCTCCTATTCCATCTTGGAATGTTTTCAGAGTATCTGCTTTGACTCTGAGGTCTTTGATCCATTTGGAGTTGATTCTGGTGCAGGATGATATATAAGGATCTAGCTTTTAACCAATTTTGCCAGCACCATTTAGTGAAGAGGCTGTCTTTCTTCCATGCCTCCATCAAAAAGAATAACATTGCCCCAATTGTTAGGAAATGGAAAGACTTGGAAAAAATTATATTCAGTGAAGTAAGCCAAGCCCAAAGAAACATAGGTCCCATGATTTCCCTTATTTGCAATATCTAGTATATGTATGAGTCAAGCAGAAAATGTCAGATAAGGTGATGTTAGGAAAATGAACCCTAAGATATGTATTTTAAATGTTTTTTTCTTTCATGCATTTGTTTCTAACACAATTATAAGATTATTTCTTTTTGCTTTGTATGTCCCTCCCACACAGTATAACCCCTGCTTTCACTGTATTTGATGTCAGTATAATTTGTGGAGGGGAAGGGGAAAACAAGTCATTTAAATAAGGATACACGTGGACCTGTTGCAACAATGAGAAGTACAAGTTGTCATGTCGAAAACAAACTTTAAAACTTGGGGGGGGATTGGGTAGGGAGGCGGGGGGAGACTGGGAAGGGATGGGAAGGGGAAACAAAGGAGGAGGCTACAAGAACGATAAGAAATGTACTCATTATCTTGCCCATGTAATTGTAACCCCTCTGTACAGTATTTTCACAATAAAAAAAAAGAAATGTACTTATTACCTTGCCTATGTAATTTTAACTCCTCTGTATGGTATTTTCACAATAAAAATAAAAAAGTGTATTCTATATATTATGTGTGACTACAGATGAAATTGTATCAAATGTGCTCTCCCTTTTTCTCTAATACAATTTCTACATGGTCTTAATTGCTCATCATCTATTCTGTGAAACTTTGCAGTTTTTTTAAGTCATGACTGACTTTATTGTTTTTATAGAGGTGATGTACAGAGAGATTACAATTACATGAGTCAGATCATGAATACATTTCCTTTCATACGTGTCATCTCTTCCCTCATTCTCTCCCAGTGCCTCCATCCTGTCTCCACCAATGAGTTGCATAATTTGTTTTCATCAATGTCCAGTGAGCTCCACTGTGACACATTTTCACCCTTTCTCCCTCGAGTTCTGACACATTTTTACCCTTTCTCCTTGAGTTCTGGTCCCTCCCCCTCCTCTCTCAAAGATATACATGGAAATATACATTACATACAAAAGAAGACAAAATCATCAAGGAGTAAAAGTTAAAAATAAAAGAGCTCTTGTATCTTGGAGTTTGTTCACCACACACATTCATTCTATAAATATGAAGAGGCAGGTAGGCATCGAACCTTTGTGTTTCTCTCCTCAGAGAATCCTCTCTAGCTCTCACAATGTGTGGATATCTAGACCCCTATGTCATTTATCATATCCCAGTGTGTTTTAGATCACATTTCTGCATATGAGAGAAAATACGTACCATTTATCTCTCTGAACTTAGCTTAGCTCATTTAACATGATTTGTTCTAGTTCCATCCATTTCCATGCAAATGACATAATTTCATTCTTTTCAATGGCCGTATTAAATTCCATCGTGTATAGGTGACACATTTCTTGGATCCATCCATCTATTGTGGAGCATCTGGGCTGTTTCCATATTGTAACCAGTGCTGTAGTGAGCATGGATGTGCAGGCATCTTTATCATTTCCTGGCTAATGATGTTCAGGGTAGATGCTCCGAGTAGCACAGTTTGCTGCTTTTATGACAGAACTTACCTGGACCCTTGCTTTGTATGGCCGTCCCCCATGGTATAACCCTTGTTTTCACTGTATTTGATTTTGGTATAATTTGGGGAGGGGAAGGGAAAAAAACTGTTTAAATAGGGATACAGGTGGACCCATTGCAACAATGAGATGTGCAAGATGCTATGTCAGGGTAGGAAGAGGGTAGTCTTGGAGATTGGAGGGCAGGGATGGTAAGAGACAAAAGAGGAAGCAACAATGCTTGCTCATTTAATTGTAACCCCTCTGTATAGTATTTTCACAATAAAAAACTTATTAAAAATGACAGGACTTATCTAGGAGTTTCCTGCCAATGAATTCCAAAGTCAGTGCCTTTCATTTTAATGATAGCTACGACAATTGTGTGTATACAGCCAAAATGATATTTATTGTTTTCTAGTGAAATGCAGAGACCTATGTATATACATAGTTTCAAAAATCTATCCATGCCAGACACCAAGGGCTCTCCTCTTGAATTCTAGCTACTCAGGAGGCTGAGATCTGAGGATCACAATTCAAAACCAGCTGAAGCAGGAAAATCCCTAAGGCATCTATCTTCAGTAATCGTAGACACACTCCAAAAAGAAAAAGAAAGACAAAAGTGGAGCTGTGGCTCCAGTAGCAGAGGTCAGCCTTTAGCAAAAAAGCTTGAGGAAGACAGTGCCCAGGCTCTGAGTTCAAAACTCAAGACCAGTACACACCCCAAAATAAGAGTATTAATTAAGAATTTAGAATGAGCAATAACTATTTGTCTTTGTATGGGCACTGACTGAGCAAAGTACAGAGTGATGTCTCAAGAAATGATAGTGGTAGGTTCCATGTTTTATGTCTTGAGTGGAAAAAAAATTAATGTCTCTGACTTATCCCAAGATGAATCCTAATAATTATTTCTAAAAAATTATTTCTATCTATGATATTTCTCTATTAAGACTTGAAAGGTAACTAAATTTTGGAAGCAATATCCACATTTTCAGGATGTATGAAAATGCAATTTTAACCAAAGCATAAGTAAAGAAAATAAATTATAAGAAGAATTCTGTTTTTCAACTTGGCAATATGTCTTAATAAAATCTTCTAACACTGCTCTTTTCCAGAATCAGAAGTTATGCCTAGACTGTTTCAGAATTTATTTTTGAAAGGGTTCAGACTCGTTATCCTGTTTGGGAGAAAATATAGGGTTATTGCTCAGAAAGTGTTTCGCAATTAACCCTGGTATATTGTACAGAAGATATAATTTATATTTGTGTTACTTCAGGTCCAAATTGATAAAGACTGATAGTACATTTTAAATAAAAATAGAAAACAAAGCAAAACAAATAATAATAAAATACCCTGGCATTGGACTATTGGATGAACTGTAGAGTACATAAACCATAGGCAGTGGCAGTTTTATGCCATTTAGTGGGTATAATGTGCATCTTGTGGTTCGAATCTCTGCATTTTTATATGGCTCGAAGTCCAGTTATGCAAATAATTCATCTCTCAATTCCTTGTGGAGTGAGTTGCAATATGCACAGAAGTTTTTGTTGTTGCTGTTGTTGTTGTTGTTTCCACCCCCTTGTCATTGACCAGGCTGTGGGCTCTTTCTTCTAACAGAGCACTGGAGGAAATCCAAGGCAGGAGAGCAGTTAGATTTTACAGATAAAGTGTTCACCCACTGCATCCTGAGCGTCCTTTCATCCTGAGCTCCACAGGCTACTCTGTTCTAATAATGTGGAAGGCAACACTGAGCTCTGTTTAAGAGCCATTCCAGAGGCAAATATGAGGTATGGCCCTGAGCCTGAACAGATGTTTGAAAATTTAGCTGCGTGTGTTTGTTCATTCTAAATATCTTGACATAATGTATTATTTTCTAGTTTCCCAAGCACATTTGTATGGAGATGCATGTGCGGTTCTGATTCTGCCATCTTTAATCGTGGAAATCTGTCACTGGATTCTGGTGGAATCATGCACATGCCAGGAGTCCCAGAATGGGCCCTGGCGTGGGCAGTGCACTCAGCACGTCAAGTGCGCTTTGCTTGCGCTTGCTCAGCTTGCTTAGAAGTAAAGATTAGCAAAAATAAACAAGTAAATAAATAAAAATGTACAAAGAAAACTCATAGGTCTGGAAAGAGGACTTGTAGTGAATTGCATTAATTGATATATATACATAGATAGTAATTCGAATCCACTTGAGTTCATTCACATAATGAGTTCCATGTTAATAGTTTCCCATAACTATATCTTTTGTTAATGCTAAATTTCTGTTCCCTCTGGTGACCTGCAACTGTTCATATGGCAAAACTTGATTGAGGTATCTATTTTCTTCCTCAAATTCAATTTTTGTATTCAGATAGGTAAATCTTATAGGATTTTTACAACCAATTTTTGATTGCTAGACAATGTGTATTTATCAATAATCATGGTAAGGTAGACTTTTCTTTATTTGGATGAAGTCAATCATTTCATAAAATTATTGAGTCATTTCCATGTGATGTATGATTTAGACTCCATAATTATGTTAGCCAATAAATCTCTTTTTTTGTGTCTTTTGTGTGTTTATACTTTGAAACTGTTTCTTCATTCTGTCCATAGGGATTTTTGTTAATCTTGGTTTTGTTTCTGCAGTGCTGGGATTGTCTTAATCGGCCTGATGGGGGCGTCGCTGCAGTAGATAAGCACTATTGCTAAGGCCTTCTCCAAGGTTGGGTACAGTTTATCAGCCCTAAGTAAATGCAAACAAGTTTTACTGTGGCTCTCTAGAATTCAGCAACTCTGGCATTCACTTGCCAGGCTCTTCTGAGCAAACTCATAACGTAAGTTATATTATTGTTGTTTTATTAAATTGATGAATAATGGATTTGGATAAGACATTACCGCGTCCAGGTGCATTATCTTCTAATATCAGAGGTTCATCCATTATTTCTCTTTCCTTTATTGAGAGTGGCTGCCTATTTATAACTCGAGTGCTCTTTGCCCCCTACTTCTTTTATACTCTGAAGGGTCAATGGATCTCAAGGGTTATTTTCTAACCCCCAAGTTATAGTTACTGATTAGGTCAGAATGGGGAGCCACCTCTGCCCTCTGCTTCTGCTATTTTTTGTTTCTAGAGGGTATGAAGACACAGGCTTCCCCGGAGAGGCTGCCTTCATGACTGCAGCAACCATTCCGCACAGAAATTAACTTCCAGTATTTCAGGGATACATGTTTCTTCCTATTAATTTATTTTTAATAACTTATATTGGTTGAAAAATGGTGCTCGTGCTCATTGTGATAATTTCATATACCCATAAATATTTTCTGAACAAATCCATCCCCTCCTTCACTTGCTTTTCCTTTCTTGATAAGTCAAAGAAGAAAACTCATGCAGCACACTCTATAACAGATTAAACCCCAACCCCTACTGTAGTAATCATAACGTGTATCTATAACCTTTGAATCAGATTTTAGATCTTTGAAATACGTTTGATGAACCCAGCACTACTAATTCAGAAAGAAGCCAAAAACCATGCTCTGCTTTTGTTTCCTCTAATTAAAAAAAGAAAAAAGAACAAAGTATGAATTGTACAGCATTCATGCTTTGTGTTAGGTAAGACTATTCCTATAAAAGAAGAAACAAGTCTAATAATCTCCATTCACTCTAGAAATTATTTGAAAATTATTACTAATGAATTATATATTAAAATACACAAAGAATTGGGAAGGAAGATGTGGAAAGACACACCCTGCTTCTTATCTCTTTATTTTTAACCTCATGAGTAAAACTCAGGCTTCTTTTGATTGACACTCTAGACTTCAGAATACATCCCTTTCATTAACTAACATCCTAGAATCCTGAGGAGGTAACTCTATAACTCAAATGTTTGTTTGTTCATTCATCCAATGAATACCATTTTGAATTCTTTGGTAAGCTAGAAAACATTGAGGGGTAGAGAAAACTAAAGATCTAAGAAGACAAAACATACATCTTTACTTCTGGGGAATAACACAATGAACAATAAAATGAAAAATATATTAACTATGGATATATTTTTAAAGAGATTCTAAGAAATGATATATGTGTTTCATTGATATGATATGGATATTTGGTTAATTTTTAATCACCATGTGTTTTTGGCAACTAAAAAGAAAACATGATTTTTAAGTGGAGAAGGGAATCAGTATATTTGTAATGTGTTTGTCCCACTGGTACAAACAGAAAACAAAAAGATTATAGGAAAATAATTCTCAACTGTTTGCCCACAGGGGCATTCCACAATGTCTATGAACATTTTTGACTGTCAGTATTCAATGAGATAGTCATTATTATTCTCTACTGAGTCTAGTTTTAAAGGTGCACAGTACAGTCCTCCAAAACCAAGAATCACACAGGTCAAAATCTTAGCCATGGTAGTATTTACAAAGCTGTTTCAACCTTCAAATAGTTGTGCAAAACAGCTGATATTTAACAAAGCTGTTTATGAATACCGAGCATTTTGATCAGTGTCACATCTTTCTTCATTCTCAATCACATCCCAACCCATCCATTCTCTTACTTAAAATATAGAAGACACAGTAGATTTTTGACTGCACGATTCCCCACCCTTCATCATTTATCTGCATCTCTCCCCAGGACCTGCCTACCACTTCCAAGCACATATCCCTGGTGATCATTTTATTGAGTTTTGACTTTGTCTTTTTAAGGAATTATACTATTTGAGTTCTCCCTGGACTCTACCGTATTTCAGATAATACATTAGTAACCACTTGCACACCACCCTGTGTGGCTTATAGGCTCATTCTAGCTACCACATATGAAGGAAACCATATAGCCTTTCTTTCTCTGAGCCTGATTTTTTTTCAAAATAAACTTCGATTTTACTAAATATTTTTACCCTTATTCCTTTAAAAGGTACAATACCATTCTTTCTAAGAGATGAATAAAATTCCATTGTCTCTCTCTCTATATATATATTGCATTTTCTTGATCCATTAATCCACTGAGGGATGTCTGAGCCGATGACATATATTGGCTATGGTAAATAGTGCTCCAATGAACATGGTTGTGCTGGTGGCTTTACTGTGAGCTTGTTTGTGATCTTCACAGAGAGTAGAAGCCAGGGAATTCTAGAGAAGGAGCATATGGCTTAGCTCACAGTGTTTCTCCCTGTCTTCTAAGTCGGGAAAGTTGGTGAATAACAAAGAGGTTAGTCAACTAATTAAAAGGCTATAATTAAGAGGCATAGCAATTATTTCCTAGATAGATTACAGACACAAAGAGAGTCAAACAAAAAGAACATTGAAGCAGAGAGAGAGAAAGAGAAGGAGAGAGAGATAGTCAGAAAGGACAAGAGAATCAGAGAAAGGCACAGATAAAAAGTCATTAATAAATTTACAGTTGCCATTAACTGAAATGCAAATAGCCATTGTAGGAGATCCTGGATTTCAGTAACTCAGTTCATTTTTATAAATGAAAATTTTATTTTTGTCTAAAACTACTTGAATTTCTATAATCACCTTTATGTTTTACAGGGTTTGAAAACATCTTAGATGAAAATCTGTGGCTTGGAGTAAAGTTTAGACACCTAATTGTCAGGTTGTAAGGTTAATTGTTGAAAATGTTGGAGATACTTTAATAGAAAACTAGTATTGAGAAAGGTTGTTTTGATAGCTTCTAGATTTCATGACTTGCTATTTATAAAAAAAATAGGGTCATTATTCTGACAGGTGCCCACTAAGGATAACATTTTTTGTGGGCTATTATAATGGGCAGGATTTAGCCTATGTATGGCTGAGGAGCATTCATGGGGGAAAAAAAAGCTTGTATAAATGCTATGAGAGAGACACACATAAGAACAAAGTGACAGCTGATTCTGGCTTAAAATTATATCCAAAATAATGAAGAACAAGGTGCCATTCCTTGAGGAAAATTATCTAGTCAGTTCAGTATTTTCTCTTAGCTGTTCAGGATGAATGTCAGTTTGTCGTTGGGAACCGTTTACAGATGCTTCTTCTACTGAAGGCACAGAACTCTCACAGGCTGATGACCCACGGAGAGTGAAGTACCTTCACCGCTCCTCACTCGTCTGTTCACAAGTCATTAGTGCACCACACTCAAGTTCTTGACGATAAACCCTTGTGAAAAATACAACAGATTATTTTCAATCATATCATGATGAAATCTATTATGCTTATTGATATATGTTCTTGCTTTTTCACTAAATTAATGTCAGTAACACAAGTCCTTGCTTGAGTTATTTTTTAGTGAGTAAACACATCATCTCTGAGAAATCTCCTCAGAATGGTGATAATTTTTACTTAGCTATGGCTCCTGAAATTCTTTTCTCAAGTGCTGCCATTAAAGAGATCATGTCTTGTCAACACAAAAGTGTCTAACAGAATCTGTTGTGTTATCTCTCACCAGTCAGCACTATTTAGCAATTTTACTCAAAGAAAAATGTAATCTGGAAGGCACTGTATTCTTTTTCCCTGGTTTTAAAATGTGCCAACATGAGAAGTACTTTCTGCTTTTTGCAATTATTAATTTTTTTGAATGAGAAAGGTGATTACAACTACATTCCGAAAACCTGTCAGTTAAGAATTTAAGAATGCCTGAGGCAATCTTAAACTACTTGAGCTGCTTGGGGCTATTTTAGAAAATAATTTGCTACAGTTTTTGCACATTCCGTAGGTGATTGCCCTTTTCATTTATAGATTCAGCCTGAATTCTTAAGGGAGTGTTTTGGTGTGCAAAAATAGAAGAACATTAGAACTCAATTCTTAATCATGATCAGCATTCTGATATTCATAAATTATAAATAAAATTTTCTTGTACAATGTCCATACATAAAAATCTGTCGTGGTGTGTTGTTTTCTTTTTTTTCCAGGCTGGTCTCCATTAGTATCTGAGCAGTTTGCTCTGCACTAAATTATTCTTCCTTAAATTAAGAACCATCACTGCAATACTGCAGACATTGTTTTTCAGTTCACATTTTTCAATATTGGGTGCCATAACAGATTAAAATGATACCACCCTAAATATGAATTCCTCAATGAGTTCATCACTTTGACAGAAAAATCAGCCCAAAAGGCAAAAAAGAAATTTATTTGGGGAAGATGTCAACTATTGTTTCTCTCAGACTCTCTTCTGTCAGTGTCTCTCTATCTCCCCTTTGTCTCTGTCTCTTTTTCCTTCTCTCTTTTTAACACTCCTCTTAGTGGATTTAATCCCCAAACTGATTGGAAAAGTAAATATGATACTTTTTAATTAATTTTTCATGTGTTGTTATTACATGGTGATAAAAACATATAACCTATCTCAACATCAAATTTGTCATAATATAAGGGATACAAACAGACTAATATTCTTTACATAATGAATTTCAAAAGGAAACAAAGTGAGTTAGGAATCACATTAACCATAAGTATGGGTGTGTCTGTAAGTATTCTGACTTGAGCAAGTAATGCATTTTTTGTATCATTGTCTTTTAGCTGCAAAATGGGGAGAATATCTACATATTTAGATAAAATAAGCAAAATTGTTTCAAATATTTTGGTAATCAGGATACTGTTCATTGAACTTCAGTCTAGAATCTTGTCTTTTATTATGTTGATAGGTTTATTTTAATTTTGTAATAAGTTATATTAGGTAATTAAAGATACCTACTCAGATATTAGATACAACAGAATATGATATTACTTATTTTTGAGATGTCTGAAAGAATTCGCATATATACATGAATTGCCTCCTTGCTAAAGAGAAGTACAAAGAAAGGAAAGTGAAAGTTGGTTAATTTTTGCTATTCAAGCAGTTTCATTAGTAAACATTATGAGAAGAAAGTTAAGACTGTAGAAAGAGATGTGATAGCTAAAAAGAAACTAATATATGCTGAAGGGAAAATCAATTATTGAGATCTTTATATCATTATGAGTGGCTGTAAGACCTCACTCTATGATAATAAGAAATTAAAGTTCTAATTTTTGAAAAAATATCTCTTACATCTTTATTGGCTGTTAATGTATTCCATCATTAGGGAATATGGCAGGGCATTGACTGCTTCTATACACAGACTGTCTGCTCTCTGATTACAGTCTACTTACTTCTTCCAGAGTCCGATAGAACCCAACGAATGCTAATGTTCTCCCTTTTAGGACATAAACGTAAGCCTGAGTTGCTCTTTACTCCAGAGCTTCTATTGATAGTATATTCCCTGTATCAATGGTGGATGTCAGTTAACAAACCAGCAAATAAGAACCTGGCAGTCTCACTCTGAGTGTTTATTATCTTTACTTAATATTTCATTCATTCATATTTTTTGTGGTTTGATCCTTAGGATCTCTTGGCACTTTAGGTGTTTGTTTTAGAGCACAGAATATTTCTCCTATTTCCTATGAGGGTTAAGGGAAACATTTCCATAGTATAATGTCTGACCCTTATCAAATAGTTAGATGAAGGATAATAATTGTAAATTAAATTTAAACCAAGACTACACTTTAAATTAAATTTAAACCAATGAATCCATAGCGAGTCAGTTACGCTCCACCGTGGACCATACATGGGCACGCGGGCACACACACTTCCTGCTCCTCAATGCATCCTGGGAGCAGGTTTTATGTCTGACAGTGGCCATGCTCAGCTAGCATGCATGCTAGCTTCTCATCTCTCAGTAATCAATTCTAGTTTCTAACTGATATTGCCGTGTAGATTTTGTGTACATTTTTTTTCTGAAAAATGACTCTGAAGCACTTATTTTGACAATGTGAGCAAAGCTACCTTCTACCCTCCATAGAATGCCTCTGAAATGAAACAGTAAGATTAGCTCGAGACCGACCTCAGGTTGAAGATGACCTGGGTTTGGAAGCAGTGTTTTTAATATGAGATAGCTAGTAGAAGGATAAGGATGCAAAGAATCTATGAGCAGAGATTCGATAATAATAGCAGAGATCTGATCCCCACCTTCCCCAATTGGTAGGGCCAGATTATTTCTATGGCCTATTTCAAAACTATTTCTCTAATCTCTATTTGGTATTTGTAAAGTTCACTCCACAATGCAGAGTGCAGGTACAATACACCCCACAGATCAATACTTACACAGGTTCACAACATCAGCTTTGCTCGGTGTCTCAATGATATCTTCAAGAGCATGTTACTCTTTTTACTGTTGTTTTTGTTGTTTTGCTTTTGTTAGAAAGAACACTGTGAGGATCTGATGTTCTCAGAAGAGGGAAAGTATTGCCTGTGTACCCATTTTCCTGGTACATTAATAAACCTATAATGTTTCTCCACTTCAACTCCAGGAAGTAGTCATGCAGTTCCTAAAATGCTTGAAAGCCAGTTCCTTAAAACAAATGTACCTTGACATCAGGAGGGCTCCTAGTTCACTGTTTTATTGAAACCATTGCTACAGTCTCAAATGTATTTGGTAGCCAATCAAATGTTGCTCATTGACATATAAAATGAATGGGAATCTATTTACAGGTCAAATCCTGGCTTTAATTTCCTAGTTGCACATTAATATTAATAGTACTTGAAATGTAGTTCAGTGAGATAGCATTTTTCCTTAGCAATTATTGGGCCCTGGGTTCAGTTTCTAGTACCAAACACAGAAAAAAGAATGAAAGACCAAAAGAAAGAAGTCAAGAAGGAAGAAAAGAAGGAAAGAAGGAAGGTAGAGAGGGAGGGAGGAAGGAAAGAAGGAAGGAAGGAAGGAAATAAAATATCTCAAACCAAACAACAAAAAACAGCCGTTTGAAGCCAAATCAATAAATGTCTTGTATTAATAAATTAACAGTTTATGTTTAGCTTAGCATAGTGAAAAGTTAACCAATGGAAATAGAAATTTGGCACACTTAATTCTGGAATGTAGAAATCTGAGATCAGGTTGCCAGCACATTTAATTGTGGTAAAGTCTTCCTTCCCAATTTAAAGATTTGATCAAATTTTATTTTTTCACATGGAGAAAAGAGCAATCTGTTGTCTTTTCTTCTTCTTATATTAGCACAAATACCCCAAATCACTCCACTTTCTTAATCACCTCTAAACTCAATTGTCTTCCCAAGGTGATAATTAAAGAACATACATTGAAAGTAAGACCTCAACATGAATTTGGGGATGGACGTAATTCAATCCATATTACTCTCCATAATTAAAATATGCTTTTGATATTTTCCGTATGAAGATACTTATATCTGCTCTGAAACTTTTACTTAATGAAACTATGATTAAATAAACATTTAAAATGGTTTTAGTCTATGATATTGGATACTGAATATAATTTCACAGTATTCATAGCTTGTAGACAAGCTGGAAGCAGAATGATGTGACATTTTAGATACAATACTTCCTTTTGTTAAAGACTTACTATATCAAATTCATAATATACTATCTGGCAAAAAAAAAACAGCTTGATCTTTGCTCTGCCTTAGAGTTCCCTGTAAAATAAAGGTTGGTTAGAAATCTGCAAATATGATTCATTCGTTGATTTCATGATGTCATTGGTATATGACATGTTAAATTACATAAAACGCAAAGCAACTTTAACTTGACATTTATAAGTGATGGCATTTATTTAAAATAAAATAAATATCTTATTGTTTGCTTTCTCAGATTTTAGAAACTTTAGAAGAGACTTCTGTATCAATATAAAACTGTGTAATATAGAAATGTAGATGTCAAGGTTAAAGACTAGTATTCTATTTTATATATTTTACATATGAGAAAATACAGAATACATATGTACAAATGCAAGAGACTAGAAAATACTATTTCATAGTTTTAATATATGTGGAATAGCTGTTTCTGATTATAAATGTCATTCAAATATATACCTATCTACCACTACCTAGTCAAATTTTGTATTACTATGTATCTTAGCACATTAAAATAATGATGATTTTCTTCAAGACCAAATAAATTTATTACTGGCTGGCGAGCCAATTTGTAAGACATAAATGCAGCTTAGTATCCACATCTCCATGCATTAATTGAATCATTTTAGAAATAACTTTTATGAATGTTGAGAATAGAATAAAATCTCTAGTCAGTGGATCAAAATAAATAAATCTATAATAAATAGTATCAGAGAAATTAATAAAGAAGCAGACATAGTTAAAAATATTTTCTAGAAGATAGGAAAAGGAGATGATTTTACTAAGCCAATATTTTTCTATCTACCATACATATACAGTTGTATCTGATTAAATATGTGTTTTTTATATCAGCTCCAAAACTTATAAAATGTTAACTGAACTTGAGTTTGTCTCACTGTATGAACACTGTAGACTTACAAATATTATTTAAATGCATTCTTTTAAATGTACCGTCAGCAGTGTTAATATGACCAGAAGGTTATTCTCCCTTGGAATTAAGTCTGGACAGAAAAAAATCTGACTGACACTCTGTGCAATACTTATTTCCAAATTCAAACCTACTTTTCCTTTATCTCTCATAATAATAAAATAAATCTAAGTCTGAGTGAAACGCATGCACACACACACACACACACACACACACACACACAAGACTAAGAAAGTAAATAAAAAGTATTTATGTTTATTTTCTTCCCTTAATTCATTTACTTATTTTTATTATCTTTAAATAGTTGTACAAAGAAGGTGCCTTTTTACAAAGCAGTTCTTGAATGCAATACATCATAATCAAAGTGAAATATTTCACCTCAATATCCTATGTTGAGAATATTCAGAGTTTATATTAGCTTGATGCTAGTGTATCACTTCTATAATCTTAGCAATGATGGGGAAAAGATCTGGGAAATCATGGTGAAGGCAGCCCAGAGAGAAAGCTATGAGACTTCATCACCAATTAACTAGCACAAAACTATTGCTTAGGTGGTAGAGTGCCTGCTGAGCAAGAAAGCAAATCTCAGTTCAAGGCCCACTGTCACTAAGAGTTAACAGTAACTTCAATATTTTTCCATTCCTTCTTAAATGAGCCTATCTCTCCTTTCTCTATATTCCTTTAGATCTAATCATCATATTTCTGATTGTTCACCATTAATTTGTAAGTTGAACTAAGATTTCTTGATTTTTTTCTTAAGTTTAAGAAACCTAATATATGTGTTAAAGTTGAACCTTTAATTCAAGGGCACAAAGTTCTTCTCTCATTGGTTAATGTGTTTTGAAATCGGTTATTTGTTATCCGAAAAACACCTAATGATAGAAATATGAGTAAAAAACATCCTGTTTTGTTGAATAATTCATAATAATAGGAAATGGATTCCTGCCACTGCTTAATAGCAAATGCATAACTTACAAGAGAAGTCACAATCTTACTTAACAAGTGGACATGACTTCATAGGATGAATTTAAAAATGGGCCTAAAAATTGGCATTTGGGAGATTTGGTTCTACAAAGAATATTGATTCTCATTTAACTAAGTAAAATTTATTGTTAGTATTTGAATGGGCCAGAAAACTGTCCTTCAATTTTTCATTAGACTTTGGCATAGTAGTATTGAAGCAGGACCTCATGAATGTGTGGCATATGAGTTTAGGGAAGGTAACATCACTCTGCATGTAATTCAGAAATGCAGAGAACAATGCAGCCTTTGAGAGGCTGACTTTTATGAACTGGACTGAATAGTGCTAATGTTCCCCAGTTGCTGATTTAGAGACAGAAGGGGTTTAGATCACAACAGTGGTATTTTGAGACAAGTTTGCCTTTATACTCTTGTGGTCACAGCCTTGGGATATGAAGCATTTTCCAATCAGCATCCTCACATAAGGGACGTGTTTACTGCAAGATGGAAAACAAACTCTCTAAAGAACAGAAGGCAAGCTAGATGCACATGAAATCATCATTACATTGCTTCTAGGCAAGTTTCATGGTTCCACACTTTCCACTGCTGTAGAAACATATAGACTGGATGTTAAGAACTCCATGGCAATAGTAGTAAAATTGATGCTGGGGTGGGGGAGGGTGATGTAGAAAAGCAAGAAGAAGAAAACTCAGTGGCTTGCTGGCTAGATGTTTCCTCACAGCTGCCCTGAGGTATAAAGTTGCAGAATCTGAGAGTCACTGTTTCTGTGTTCTATCATTGCTGCTCATCTTTGTTGCTCTCAAAGTCACTGCCTAATGCTTAGGGAATATACATAACGTTAGAAACAGCAGAACGTGGCAATAGAAAAATGCAAGTCAAATGGAGAAAATTAGAAGGTAGAATAATTTTGTTTTCTCATATCAATCCTCGGACTGAATAAAGAATTCACTCAAAAGTTATGAGCCATGTTTTACCCCCTAATTCTTAGGTCAATATAAATCAGATAGCCCAATGTCCATCATCTTCCATACTTAATGCATAATTAATAATGTATAATTAATTAATGTATAATTATAATTAATGATAATGTATTTGATGTTGAACCCATAGACCCTGAAATTCTACCTATTTAAAAAATGTTAGGATATTTTTTCAAATGATGAAATGAATCTTTGCATTCAGTTGGCTGAGATTGATTTAAAGTTTTATATGTGTTCCATAAAAATTAAAAATTCCCAATAAAAAGTTAAAGGTTATCTGAAATAATATATAAGTATTAATAAATCTCTTCTTAATTAATTGTTGCTGAGACAGAACAGACAAAGCTCTGAGTCACAGTTTTACAAACAGTATATTTTCATCAGAAACTATTTCAGGTTCTACATGGGCTGCATACCTGGGGTAGGATTATACAAATGAGAACAGTGATTTTTGAAAATGGTAATTGCTTCTACATGGTTTTCTAGAAGAAAATTGCTCAAACGTTACAAACTTGCTGGGTGCTAGTGGTTCATGCCTGTAATCCTAGCTACTCATGAGGCTAAAATTAGAGGATCATGGTTCAAAGCCAGAGTGTGCAGGAACGTTCTGAGACTCATCTCCTATTAAGCATCAGAAAACCGGAAGTGGCACTGTGGCTTAAAAATGGATCAAAGACCTCGGAGTCAAAGCAGACAGACACCCTGGAAACATTACAGGAAGGAATAGAAAAAACCTTAGGTCTCTTCGGCACAGGCTGAAATTTTCTCAATAGAGACCCAGAAACACAACAAATCAAAGAAAGGTTGGACAAATGGGATTGCATGAAGCTGCAGAGCTTCTGCATGGCAAAGGACATAGCTAGCAAGATCAATAGAAAGCCCACCGATTGGGAGATCTTCACTAGCCATACAACGGATAAGGGTCTCATATCCAAAATATACCTGGAACTCAAAAAATTAAATCCCCCATCAACAAATCCTCAAATAAACAACTGCCTGATAAATAATTGGGCTAAAGCCTTACAGAGAAAATTCTCTGAAGAGGAAAGAAGGATAGCCAGCAGACACATGAAGAAATGCTAAACTTCTCTAGCCATAAAAGAAATGCAAATCAAAACAACATTGAGATTCCACCTCACCCCTGTTAGAATGTCTATAATCAAGACCTCTAATAACAGCAGATGCTGAAGCGGTTGTGGCCAAAAGGGAACCCTACTGCATTGTTAATGGGAGTATAAACTTGTTCAACCACTTTGGAAAGCAGTATGGAGGTTCCTCAAAAGACTCCACATAGAGCTCCCCTATGACCCAGCAATCCCACTTTTGGACATTTACCCAAATGATCACAAACAAGACCATACTAAAGCTACCAGCACAACTACGTTTATTGCAGCTTTATTTACCACAGCTAAGATATGGAACCAACCCAGTAGATGAATGGATCAAGAAAATGTGGTATATATACACAATGGAATTCTATGCCTCCATCAGAAAGAATGACATTGCCCCATTTGTTAGGAAATTTTAAGACTTGGAAAAAATTATATTAAGTGGAGTAAGCCAGGCCCAAAGAAACATAGGTCCCATGGTTTCCCTTATTTGCAATATCTAGTATATGTCTGGGACAAGCACAAATGGTCAAAAGCTATGTACATATGACCAGATAAGCTGATGTTAAGTGAAATACACCCCAAGATAGGGACACAAGTGGTTTTTTTCTTTCTTGTTATTGTTCCTAACGTATTTATAATGTACCATGTGATTTGTTTTGTTTCTTTGTATGTTCTTCCCCCACAGTATAACCCCTGTTTTCACTGTATTTGATGTCAGTGCCCTGCATTTTGTATATACACTTCTCTAACTTGGGGAGGGGAAGGGAATAAACAAAATGCTTAACTAGGGATACAGGTTGACCCATTGCAACAATGAGATGTACAAGACACTATGTTGAAAAATGAACTTTACTATTTAAGTGGAGGGCTGGGTGTAGTTTGGAGGTGGGAGGGAAGAGAAGTAGGGGGAAAACAAAGGAGGAGGTAACAATGCTTGATAGGAAATACACTCATTACCTTGCTCATGTAACTGTAACCCCTCTGTACAGTATTTTTACAATAAAAAACATATTTAAAAAAATGGAAGAGCGCTAACTTTTAGCAGAAAAGCCTAACACAGCGCCCAAACCCTCTGTTCAAGCCCCTTGACCAACAAAACAAAATACAGAAAACAACAACTATAGACTTACCGAATGAATTAAGTACCTCATAAATGTAGAAATGTTTACAAGATATGTTACATAAATCTAGAAATGTCTGCAAATAAATGTTTCCTTAATTTTCTTTTAGAACTGAACATATGGTTTATTTTACATATGTATTTCATATACTTTTGTTTCTTGAGCACAGTAAATGTTTTCTGCCTATTCAGATCAGACATAGTTTGTACAGGAATATATATATATATATATATATATATCATAAAATTGTTTCATTTTTGAAGTACCTGGTATGCTTGAAAGAATGTCAACATCAACTCTATGCCCATTAGTTGTTCTCCGAGATGGAGTATTCAAATTTCTCAAGAAAATAGGTGTGAAAAACACTTGATATAAGAAAAGTAAATTGAGTATGAGGAAACACAGGTGTTTCATCACAGGCTCAGCGAGAGGTGCATTAGGGGATGGCCAAAGGCAGCAACCACTGTCTCCGAACACCCCATTACTCCCCCCACATTTTGCAAGAGTGCACTCATTTTTTTTCTGTATCCAATTCCTACTATCAAAATTCAGTCAGGATCAGTCCATCGCAACAATGAGATGTACAAGTCATTATGTGGAAAAACAAACTTTACAACCTTTGGTTGGTGGGGGGAGGAGGATTGGGGTGGGGGGCGGGGGGAGGATGGGAAGGGATGGGAAGGGGAAATAACGGAGGAGGCTACAATGCTTGATAAGAAATGTACTCATTATCTTTCCCATGTAATTGTAACCCTTCTGTACAGTATTTTCACAATAAAAAATGATATATAGTTTCTTTGTTTGGATACCAAAATGACACTGAATAGAATCCCTCCCTCAATAGTGTTGCACAGGGATTCATGGATTTTTTTTTTAACATTTAACCATTTAATCCATTTTTCTTCACACATTAATTGTACAATGCATGTTTCCTTGTGACATTTTCACACATGCATATAATATATCTCAATTACTCTCACCCCCAATAACATTCTATTACCCTACTCTCCACTTCTTAAAACAATTTCATTGTTCTATTAAAATGTTCTTTATGGTTTTTTTGCTTTCTTAAATTATATTTAAGTAGTTATATATAAAGTGGTTTCAAGTAAACATTTTAGTTTATGAGTATAGTGCATCTTGATCATTGTGTATCGATCTTGATCCATGTTCTAATTTCATAACAAATCAACTCTTTTGACAATATTCATCACTGACCTTCCTCATTATCTCTGGCCCCTCCCTTCTACCACATCTAATCTATTTTGGTATACTTCATGCAAACACTATTTCTGAACAATATTTCCAAAGATCTGTGATAGTGCTGAGCTTCGGGGAGAAAAGTTCTGCAGCAGATCTTTCAAATTCTATGAAAAAAAGTGTGATTTCTAAGGGAGGACTAGAGCCTGGAAGGAAATTTCTTCCTAAGTTAGTCCTTGGGTTTTGCTAAGAGACGCCTGCTTTGGCCCATCTGTGTTTTCCTATTCTGTGATGGAGACACATCACAACAAAGCTGTTCTATTATTGACTCCCAGTAGCTAACAATTAAGTTGCCTCATGGTATGGTCTTGTTTTCCTGTGTATGTTCTGTTCAGCTTGTAAAATTTCCAAGAGCACATTCCGATACTGGCCACCAGTGGTGTAAACATCACTTCATCCCCGAGAGAAGCCTGGGGACACACTGCGCCCTGATAGCTTCGTGACTTTGGCTTCTCCCTCAACAGTGTTTGGTGTCATTGTAAATGTCATTCACTTAGGAAAATAAGTTGAGTAATTGCCATGAATTTATAAAGTTTATAATGTATTCTGTTTTAATGGAAAGAAGGTATAATTTTAATGATGATATTATCACTGCCACATCATAAGAAATATTAAATCATTATTAATAATTAAATCTATTGAATAAAATGGTACCAGATGAGATGCTTTCTTCTAAAAGCCTCTGGTCACCAATGCACAGTGTAACCTGGGTTAAGAAAAAGTTGTACTTCAATAAACTAGACAGAGCAACTAAATTTACTCTTCAATGTGGCAAATAAATAGCTAATTTTCATTGTGATATTTTGTTAAACATGTGGCAACCATTCTGTGCATTTCCATTGTGTTTTGTAGCTTAGAAATGCAGGCAATACAAAAGATAATCACACAGAGCAGGTACACAGTCTGTACCCTTCCTGTATTCTCTTTCCAGTCTCTCTTTTTATTCCAGTCTCCCAGAACTAAACCAGGTTACAATTTCAAAATTAGCCACATGGCTCTCAAATGGCTCCAACTTACATTTTTTTAAGAGTAAACTTGTTTTTTAATGCATAATGATGAGACCATCCAATTCAATGCCACCTAAAATATCAACAACAAATAATGGTGATGTGCTTACAATTGAAGACTGGCGTTTCTTCCACAGATTGCAATTCAGAGTTCTTCATAATGATAATATTGAGTGTACTGTGCCTACTAAAAGACTAGCACTGATCAAAAGAAACCAATGCACCTGTTAGCATTAAACAGTACACCTCATGGAGCATGACAAAATGCAACTACTTTGCATTCTCATTTTAAATATGATTTCATGAAGATAACACTTATTCACCCATGAATGGAGTTTCTGCAGGCCCCAGGACTTGTTCCAAAACCACAAATGAATTAGACTTGATTTTCATCAATAGGATTTGAGCCCTTTTGGCTCACACCTGTAGTGCTAGCCACTAGGAGACTGATGGCTGAGGGTCAAGGTTCAAATCCAGTTTGGGTAGCAAATACCCATGAATAGCTAGCACTACCGCTGTGAGCCACCAGGGCCTGGCGGGTCAGAGAAACTCCATTCTATGGGGAATGCATGTTTTCTTATTTGACTGAGAGAATGCTCACTGTGCATTCCTCAGCAGGGACAATGCATATTCTTATTAGACAATATGCAGAAATCATATTTGAACACCTCATTCTTTCATATTTACAAATATTCACTCCCAGTGATGATGGTAAAGTTTTATTAAAGACTTTTAAATATGAGAAAAAGAATCAGAGAATAAATCACAGACCTTTATTGATGATGTTATGGTACCTAGTGAACATGTTTAGAAATGTTGTAAGTGATTTATGAAAGGCAAATGAAATGTTCTGATATTGACTGATAAACCAAGATGTAATTCTTTTTTTCTGTTCCACTGACATTTTAGGGAAAATGAAGACTCGGTTGCCAGGAATAATTGTGAATCTGTTCCCACAATGAATAAAGTATCTCCACTTTTTATGAGGCCAGCCATTTAATTTCTCTGTCTTCTCATCTATCTAGCCTGCTACATTTCTTCACTGAGCAAATTTTGCTGCCCTTTAATCTCAGAAGGTAGAAGGGGTGCAGAGGGTTGACGGTTTATCTCCTACAGCTGCTTCCACTGAGAGTGGGTCGTCGGTCCAGCCTGGTTGGAAAATGGAAAGAAAAATTCATTCTCCTATCTCTTTCAGGCAGTTACAGGGACATTCAGTTGGCAAAAATTCCCTTGACAGTGCCATGAAGGCTGGAAGATGATCGTTATGGAGTTAGGAAAAGCATATAAGAAAATATTAGAGTAGATCTGATGGTTTTGCAAAGAGAATTAGCTAATCAGAAGTAATTCTAGCATTTTTATCAACTGTATTATTATCTGATGGATATAATTTGGAAAATTACAGCAAATGATTTAATATCATGGGAATTATGATCACATAAAATGACTGAGAAGCTAAAGCTTTTGAATTTTTAATCAACAAAGACCTTTTTCTTATGTACTTGCCCTTAGCAGGAATAAAAAAGATGCCTGTGTTGAGAAAAAGAAAACACAACAACAAATAGCAAAACACATTGTTTTGCAAATTGTACCAATTCAATTTTTTATAAGAGTTATTTTCAGACCTATATATCCTCCCTGACCCCAACCTTTATTTCAAGACAATGTTGAGGAGAACAGTTAGATGAGATAGATAGATAGATAGATAGATAGATAGATAGATAGATAGATAGATAGATTTTTTTTTACCAAGATAGACTGAAACGTCATTGAATTGAACTGGTATTCATTTTAGGATCTTCTATTTGCTTTGTAATATAAATTCTGTCATTTATCTTAATACTATTTATTTATTTGCTGTGATATGTTACCAAATTATTATACACAATTGTGTTTTATCATGATCTTTCATGTTTATACCCAATATTATTCCATATTACTCTTTCCTATCTCTCAAATATTTAAGTTAGCCTTAAATTGCAATCTACATACCTCTATTGCCCAACTTATACCTAGGCTTTCCTTATTTTCTCTTAAGTTTTCATGCAGGGTTACATTTTTACACTTGCTTCTAGATGTGGTCCCTTTCTTAATTGTTTTTATTTAAGAAATTCATTATGAAAAGCTTTGATCAGAATTGTTATCAAAACTCCTTGTTTTGTCCTTTATTATCTATTCAAAAAGGGTATATAACTTGATGATTTGGTCATTTTGAACATAGGGAGGATTTTACTTTGCCTTTTGATTTACCTTTTGTTGGAGAAATGATTCTCACAAAACGCATGCTTTCTGTGTTCTGCATTTGTCTCCCAGTAAAGCAACAACCCTCTGAAGGAAAATGAAGAATTTGCAAATGTTTTCTGACATGCCAGTTTAGCATATGTCTTATAAAAAAGATTAGTTTGAGCTTTGATTGAGAATACTTATTTTGCAGTCCAGTTGCAAAGTAGCTACCTATGTGGAAAACGTTATACTCATTATTCAAAACCATCAAAATGTAACTTCCAATCTATAGCTGTGGTCAGCCTCCCTCCTTAATACCAAGATGCATCTCACTTCCTGTTGCCTGGTGCAAACATGAGGATGTCTCGTGTTTCAGCTCTCCTGTGACTGTTTTCCTCATGTCTGTTTCACCAGGCTTGGCTCACATGGATGTGAGATTATAAGGCATCTCTTCATTGTATATTCCTTTCTCATGACATGGTCAGTGCATAAAGGTCTTAGGAAAAACTCAGAGCATCACTCCTTTCCTTAAATCTCACATGAAAATAATTAATGGAAAAAGTAATTAATGGCAAACTATATAATTGGCATATTGAATAGCTCTTACTTTCAATGCTGATCTTATTGGAATGAAAATGTACAAGTGTAAAGATATATATGTATATATAATACACATATGGATGATAGAGATAAGACTATGTCTATATTCTATGTTTATGTGAGAATATAGTTAAATCAGTTTATATTGACACTTTGCCTTTTATCAAAATGCTTTCTTTAATTATGAAATTGTGCTGACAACTGAAAGGAGCACAAGATTATTCCTGAAAATATAATAAAATACCGAATTATAAAATGATTATCAAATAGATATTCATGTTGTTCTTTCACATTGGACAAAAGCTGTATTTCTCCACTTTAATAATACTTTATTATATTTTCATTAACTCTTCATCATACATTCCTGTGTATATCTCATCCTTCTCCCTGCTCCCAAGTTAAAGGAACTTTGACCTTCATGTTTCACTTGTTTTTAATCCTGTGTTATTCCTCAAGAAATTACTGATAAATACATCAGTAATCCTCAAAAATGGCTTAAATTTTGATTATAAAGTTCTATTAAATAAAATTTAATAAAATAACCTGAATAATAATTCATATAAAATGATTATATAAAGTTCTATTTTATGTAATGCTGAAGATTGCAAATGTAGAATTAATTGTAAGCCATCATGCAAAAGAAACTTCAATATTTAGTTTTACAAGTAAATAACTGGAAAGTTAGACCATGCCATCTTCAGATAATTTCAGTAAGGCATCCTAAAACCTTAGTGGAAGTGCTTGTTTTTCATTCCTCATTTATTAACTTGAGTGCTCGACTCTTTTCTTGGATTTTCATCCATTCAGTCCAGAAAAGTAATGGAGACAATGTATCAAAATATGCTCAGGTAGAAACCACTGACTTGTGATTGCATGTTAACTACTCAGGATTTCTAAGATAATGTGCTCATTTATTTAATACGTCATCCCTCAAAACTGTCACTAAAGAGATGATATGCAGAAAATTATAAACCTGGCAGACATGGACAAGGTCTATCCAAAGCAGAGATGCCTAGTAAGCTAGATGTGACAGAAATAAACACAGACACAGGTCTTCAAATATGTTAGTTGTTTGGAAGTGCTACTCTATATTTATTTTTCATGTATTGGAAAAGTACAAATATTTAAAAATAGGTACTCCAATTAGACATTTATAATTTTAACATTTTACCTTACAGAAAGTAACTTGTTTACAAATATATACAGCTTCAAAATGTCCAAATAAGCATCACTAAGGAGATAATACTGAGCATATTAGAAGTATTTTTTTCTTTTTCTCTTAAAATAATCTTAGTTTTTTTTAAATTTCATCTACATTTTGGCTCTGATTTTAATTTGAAAACAAAGCCAATGATCATTATGCTCAAGAGGTTCAACTTCCTTCCAGGAATGAAGGCAGCAACAGAGCAAAGTTATTCAACTGTAATTAAAAACTAGTAAGTTTGCAGAAGGGAAATAGAAGAAAAGGTTGAAAATGAGAAGACAAAGAACATTAAAAAAAAAAGCTGAACAGACTACAAATTATCACCTTCATATTCTTTCTCATCTTCTGTTTGCCTCTTAAATCTCTAAGTTCAGTGTCATTCAAAAATAAAAACCACATACAATCACCCTGGAAACCAAAAACAAAATCAACTAACCACCAACCAAACACAACAATATATGTTATATAACTAACAGAAACTCAGCATTTCCCTTAGAAAGTCTGAGTTGTTCCAAAGATACGTAATTTATAACCTATATGTAACAGGCATTTTCATTGGGTGAATGGCAGTATATGATGTATGACTTACTTGTGAGCAAGGTGCGCACATCACCTCCTTAATTACACCTGTAGTTCCCATGGTGACAATTCTGTAAAATATAAATGATTGGACAGTAGCCTTATAAGTAACATCAATAGAGCTCATTATCTCCCACATTTATACATTGTACCATTTAATTACTGTTTGCAAAACTAAAACATAAATAGATTTCCTAACAAGACCAAAACGAATCTGTGCTACTGCAAACATTATTTTGAAGAGATTGTGGTGACAAGACCTCACACTTCCACAGATGAAGGGCAAACCAGAGCATCTTAAGGACCTTCTTTCCTGCACACCACACAGTAGTCTGTAAAATAATCCAAAGTTCACAGAAAAATCTCTGAATAACAAAAAATGTATCACGGTTATATTAAAATCAATACATAAATCATTTAAGGTAATTGGATATACAGCAGAACTATTTCTAATTGACTATTAAAACCAAGTGTAATGGATGGAAGATAATACTTTCCAAACTGCTAATAAATGATACCATCCTTCCCAAATAAAGCTATTTAGCTCATCTATCATTTTGATGATGACTAGTAAACACTATCACCGTGATAGGGATGCTGTTGGAGACTGAACCACATAGTAGGCCATGTCTGAATTTGCAGATATCATCCAGTTAATGAATCAAAGGCATGGGTTCCTTTTGACCCAAATTTCAAGATTTGGGATCTGACTGCAACCTGGAATGACACAGAGCTTAAAACAAAACAAATGTGTACGACTTCTCTCCAGTAATATTTGGGGGTTCCAAGCCCAGTAGGGTGCATTGTGCATGCTGTCTGAGACACAACTGCTGGTCTGCTTCGGGTCTCAATTGAAAATGCTTTGTGACTGAAAGATGTAAATTCATCTTGGAATTTGATGTTCCCTACTGATTTGGGTAATGTTGGAGAAGCAATCAATAAAGAAAGAAATGTCAACAGAGCTTCCTAATGAAGCAGAAACGGTTTCTGAAGGAATCTGCACCAGGAAGCACATGGTGAGGGTTCTGTTGCTCACATTGGACTGGAGCCACCTTCAGTGCACCAGATCCTATGAACACACTGGCATTTCATTCACAATTTTTTTCAGTCTGTGATGCTAGTTTTTTTCTACAGTAGTTTGTTTTGTAGCAGAAATGTGGTTATTTTTGACAATGACATTATTTTAATTATTTTAAATAAATGCAAGCATGGGGTTACAACATATTGGTTTGCAGTTAATCGAACCTTCATAAAATATGCTCACAAAAAACCATCCATTCTTTCATCGTTTTCAGATTAAACCTCAAATACAGCCCTTTACTATCACCTTATATAATATTTCTCTTGAGCTCATTAATCATAATAGGGTAACAAGAAGAAACACACACATAAAAGACATAAGGGTCACTTCTCCTGTTGGAATTTTAACACTTTCTGAAGCAACTGATGTTTGATGTTTAGCCCCTTGTTTCATCCTTGGTCCTGAGTGTGTGCTGTGCAAATTTGCCCTCACATGCCATTCCAATATGTCGCAAGTCTGTTCCCCTGCTCCATGCCAGCACCACCGACAGATGAGAAATCCAGCTATCTATTGTGTCCTGCATTTGAGGAATACTGATTTTAATATGAGAAGAAAATACCTGTCAAAAAACTACATATTTGGCTAATCTAAATGCCACAAATTGTGCTTCCCTTGTGGATATTCGATTCAACTTGCCTGCCTGAGTCCTCTGTATCTCTGTGACAAGCAAAGATCCATAGAGAGACATTATCTGTTTTTCGGGCTGCCACATGTACAATTGCACACTTGCACATGGATATTATCTGCTGTGATTTTTGCCTTTAAAATTTTTACCTCCACCAAAACTACCCATGGATCTTGACTAGTATCCTTTTACACTTCTATCAAAGCAGTAATACAGTGTAAACCGATGTCGATATAATTGAATTTAAATTTGCTTATGGGTACTCCTTTGATATTGTGTGGCAAAGTAGTAAGAGCTCCACTAGAATTATGAGAATCTTCAAGGGGTCACGAACTGTTAGTGTGGTGCATCTTACCACACTGAGAGTAACACTGGAAGGGAAATTGAATTGTCAAAGTCTATGTACATAAATTATTAGAGCATATCAGTATATTTATATTTTGTTTTAACATGGATCTATTTTTAAATCTCAGTTATTTTATGTGAAATAGATATATACATCGTTTGCTGTGATACATTAAGGATAGCAAATTTCAACATATAGATTGCAAGAACTTCAATTTCATTTAATTCTATGACCTAGATCTAAACTATTACCTAACAGTGACACAGAGAGAACACTTGGTCTCACTTTTATAGATTCATGTTTATTAATACTGCCCAAGATCTCTACAGATCATGTACATATATCTGTACACACAAAAATACACATATTGAGTCAATGTTTTCATCTTTGGAACAGCCATAACTTCTAGATTTGTCTGTCCCTCTTTTATTGGACCATGTCATATTATTAAAGATAATCTAATATATCAAATGACAAATTTTACACTATTTTAATGAATTGCTCCAACTTTATTATATATATCATACAATGTTCCAAGAATATGATCAAAGTTCTGAACACTGCCTATATTCATTTCAACCAAATACTTGCTGTCCTGTCCTGTCCTTTGCTGACTTTTATTTGCTGAAGTTTTTTCACTTTTTCTGTACAGTGTAACAGTTTAAAATTACACTATATGGTAGCTCGAACTGAAATTATTTGGTGCATTTTGATTTTTAAAAATTAAGAATTCTGACTCTAGAAACATCAGCTTTAAGACTACAAGGATGTGGCCAAGTTTTAATTATTAGAATCTGGTTCCTGACTCCAATATTGTATACAAATTATACAATAAAAATATAGAAATGCTGACTTTAAACCATCGTGTTTTTCTTAACTTTTTCATTTTGTTTTAAAGTAAGTGCTTTGGTATAGATTGAAAGTGACTAGGAAACTTTCTCTCAAAACCAGTTATCATTGTATAGTCCAAAGTATATAGATCCCCTGTTAAGAATGTGTGTTGGAAGTTTTCTTAGTACGTTAACAAGGTTTTACACCCATTGCTACAATCCAACTTCAAAACAATTTACTTCTTCTGACAATATTTAACTTTATACTCAAGCATTTAATTTGTTTTATCATTTAAGCTATCCTAAAATAGGTACTTATTGTCATATCTGTACAAAGGTATTGTTTTTCAGGAATATTTAATGAACTGAACAACCAATAAGGTAAGGGAATGAGTGAATCAAGAGTTAAAAGTGTTGCTGCTTAAAAATACCATTATTCAGCTCTGTCTGTGTTTCTCTGTATTTCCACATTCTGTCTTACATAAAAAAGATTAAGGAGAACAATTCGATTTCATCAAAATTGAAAAAATAGAGATCAATACATCATTTTAGACTAATTCTCAAGCCATATATTTGATTACTCAAAAATGGAGTCATATTTTTGCCTTTCATGAATAACTTCACTTTGACTATGTTGTAGTTATTTTTCTGTGTTTATACTGATATATATTTATCAGCATTGTAAAGTGCTAAATGTAACAAAACAATAATTAAAACCATCTGTTATGAGTAAAGAAAAAGGCAGATGGATGATTTGGATAAAGTAGTCCTGAAAAATATTGTTATATATAAACAATTACCACAATAAAAAAGGGTAAAACAAAACTGAAAAAGGAAGGAGAAGCTTATGAAACACCAAGAGTTGAGGCATTTAGTTAAAAATTAGAGAAACCAGAGACTTAATAAAACTCCAGTTTATTGCAAATAAGTAATAAACTATTTAATGGATTATATTTAAATCCAACATATATAACCATAAAATGATACAATAACCAAACATAAAATGGATTATCATTTCCATGAAAAGTGTTCTATTTGGTAAAATTAAGATGAATGCAAGAAATTACAAAGCAATAGATCAAAAGTATCTGAGTCCACAAGAAAAACACATTCTCCTCTTTATCTGAATTTTCCATGGCAACATTAACAAAGACAAAACAAAAGAAATACCTACTGCAAACATCTTCATTTTGTAATAATCTTATAATCTTCAGGAGAAATAGCAAGATTAAACTATATAGAAAACAACAAAGAGATCACAAAAAAATTTAGAGGAGGCTTTTTGATTTTTGACAGAGTAAAAATCTCAACCAAGATAAAAAGTTCCAATGTAATAAAGATGAACTTCCTTTCACTTACTCATTTGCCTAAGCCATTAATTAGCAAAATTTCTGCCGGGTCTTGATGAGACTTGTTTTAGTTTTATCCCTTGGTAGAAGCTTTACAATAGAAATGTTGAAACATGCTTCCCAGGTTAAAACATAGATTTTTTCTTCTTCTTGGGTAATTGGGAACATGAAGCTTCTCAAAATAACAAGTATCCCGATCTGATCCTTGTAGTTCTAACAATAATAGTAAGCAAAATAAGCCATCAAGGTTCTTATGCAACAATTCAAATGAAAATTATGAACAGCCATCCATCTTACAATGATGATGACAAAGGTGATAGCACATGACTATGAGAGCATAGATCAAAGCTATTCTAAGATTAGAAATCTTACATTCATATTTGAAATCTTCTTAGAAAATTAGAAGAAATACACATTAATTTTAATGAAACATGGCAGATATGTTTGCTTAGATGGTGCTCTGAGTAATTACATTTGGGACACAGATGGGATAGTGGGAGAACCAAAAAGGAGGGGTAACAAGAGGAGGGGTAACAATTAGGACAAGAAATGTCCTCATTTCCTTACTGACGTAGCTGTAACCCCTCTGTACAGTATCTTTACAATAAAATAAAATGAAAAAAGGTTCATCTTGGACTTCCTATGAAGTGACTACAGTTTGGACAAGATTTTTTCTTTTTTTGCCACTGCAAATAGATTCATTATCTTGAAAATGTTATTATTTTACAAATTCTATGCGTCTGTGTGTGTAGATGTGCCCATATGGAATATGTGTATTATGTCATGTATGCATCCATGTGATGTATGTATGTATGTATATTTACATGAATACAATTTTACACTTAGGTAATTCTCATTTAGTATGTTAATTAGAATTTGGTTCAAGTGAAACTTAACAAAATTAAAAAATGAGATTTAAGGGAGAGATCTTCCGTGTGCTCCTGGACTCTAACACTCTGAACCCACCTCTGCCTAGACATAGAGTAGAGAGAAAATGGAAGCCTCTCCTGACTTGCTCTCCTTCCAGAGAACAAGCAGCCCTCTCCTCTGCCCTCATGAACTTCAAATAAGCTCACGGTGTTGTGCGCAGGGTGGGACCCTCCAGGGTTTCTGGCTTTTGCTTAGGCCTGAACACATGCATGAAGACACAGGAAAACATGGGGAAAATGTAACCTTCAGCAAACAGGACCTCAGTCCTCAAATCCACACAGAAAACAGACAGGTAAGTGTGAAACGGTGAGAGCAGGAGAACAAAAAAGGAGGAGTAACCATGCTGGACAAGAAACGGACTCATTTCCTCACTGAGGTGACTATAGCCCCTCTCTGCACCTTCTTTACAATAAAATGACATGAAAAAAAGCTCATCTTGGACTTCCTATGAAGTGACTGCAGTTTGGACAATATTTTTTCTCTTTCCCTCTTTCTTTTTTTCTTCCTTCCTTCCTTCCTTCCTTTCTTTCTTTCTTTCTTTCTTTCTTTCTTTCTTTCTTTCTTTCTTTCTTTCTTTCTTTCTTTCTTCCTTTCTTTCTTTTTGTCGGTTATGGGGCCTGAACTCTGGGCTTGGATGCTGTCCCTCAGTTCTTCATCTCAAGGAGAGTGCTCTACCACAATGCCACAGTCGGTGTTTTCTGTTTATGTGGTGCTGAGGAGTCGAACCCAGGGCCTCATGCATGCAAGGCAAGTGCTCTACCACTGAGCAACCTTCTCAGCCACCGGACAAGATTTTTTAATGTTGCTTCTTTCCTCCTCTTTTCTTCCTTCTCTCCAGTGATACTAGCTCAAAGCAAGGGCTTTGCCCTTCTAGATAGGAACTTTACTTGTTTAGCTACAACTCCAGCTGCTTAGTGCCTTGGGTATTTTTGAAGTAGGGTCTTGCTCTATGACTACGCCAAGCTAGGCTGCCATCTTCCTATTTGAAATTCTGTGTGTTGCTGGAGACAAAAGATGTGTGCCACTATGCCCAGCTTAGTGGAGTTTCCTGTAGCTGGGATACAGGCAAATGACAAGGTGCTCAGAAGTATTCAAGAACAATGATGTTCAGATTCTGCCTGCCCAGCATCTAGAATGGCAGGCCTGAGCCACTACACCTGGACTGAGATTGCTTTTTACTGAGTGCTACAAAATGCTTAAGGATGGCTGCCAAGACTTGAGTATGGAATCAAAAGTTGTTCCTTGTGAGCATCTCACACTTCCAGCATTTGGAAGTGCTTTGGTCATTATAGCCAAGTATCCTTGAAAAGCATTATTGCCGAGAAAAATTACTGTGAAATTTATATAATCACTTAATCTCCATAAAGAAATATTTGGAGGAAAAAAAAGAAATAGGGATAAAATATTCCCATGGTTGAAAGGACTTTTGAAATACACAGCATTAAGGTATTTGATTAAAATACTGGACAATAGAGAGAGAGAGAGGAAGATGGCGGAGAAGATGCTGGAGGCTAAACAAGCTCTTGCATAGAAAGCAGTTTTAGAGTTCCAGTGAACAGTCCTAAGCCAGAGAATCACACCAAGTGTGCCACCACATTACAGAGAGTTAGGCCAGAGAGGGAGAATCCAGGCAAGGAGACAGATCTGAGCACTTTCCAGCAGCCACCACTGCGGCAGCAGAGGTGGCGGTGGTGGCTGCAGCCGCCATACCTGCAAAACAGAGAGTCCGGGACGAAGGAGCCAGATGTGGTGGGGTGAGCGGATTCTACTCAACACCAGCAAGAACCGACAAGGAACACACATCTTCATCCTGCAGTTAGCAGACCAGAGACAACCCAGGAACCAAGACGGCGTGAGTAGAAACCTGACATCCTCACTCCTTCTCAGGGAGCAGAGGAGGGAAGGCCACCACTCCCTCTCCCAGTACTGGAGATCTCCATCTTGGATACTGACAAAGCTCATCAGGGCTGCTAGCTCCAACTCAGGCCTTGGAAGAAAACTAGAGCCATTTAGCAGGTCACAAGAACCTAAGCTGACCTGCCAAACTCAGCTCCACCCAGGGAAAAGTCACCCAGCTCAGACACCAGCCACAGGAGTGGCTTTCTTCACTGGGTAATCAGAGCCAGAGGCTTACCCTTCCTATAGCAGCCTTGAAATTCAGTAAACATAAACTGTGAGAATGGCTCCAGGTTGGGCTTTGTGAGTTACTCAAAAACTAGCCCCTGGAAAAAGCTACAATTTGCTGAAAGGCCTCAACTGTACCCAGAACCTAGCCTCATCACAGCATCTCCAAACTTGAGGAAAAAGCCATCTCCCTCTTTTGTGATACTCAAAGCAGTTCTCTCTCCCATTGAAATAACCTGGGAGGAGGATCACAAAATCCTGGGTAAAGCAGAGCGTTTTTCTGCCTGTTGAAACAAACTGACTTAAGAAACCAACCAAGCCACAGGAAAATCAAACACCACAAGCAGACCAGAGACTCCAACAATGTCAGGTTAAGGACACATGGGAGATACAGGATTTTTCCCAACCCTCCCAAAAAAATCAAAGAACTTTTTTTTCTTTTTTTTGTACCTTTTATTAAAATTTTTTTCTAAAACTTTTTGTTAATTTTTACCTTTTTAAAAAAATTTGTTTTCTAGTAACTTTTTTCTTTTTATAATTTTTAATTTAGAGGTATATGTGTGTGTGCGTTTTTCTTTCTTTTGTTTTTTTATTTTTTTTTTGTTTTTTTTTTAGCTCTACTGAACTTCTGATCTTTTTTCGTTTCTTTCTTACCCTTTTCATCTTTTCTTGTCTTTTGTTCTTTATGTGACTTAATTGTTGTTCTGCACATCCTCAGATAAACCCGTACTCGATTATTAGGCCTTAACCCTCATTGTGTACACACTTAATCCAAGAATTTATTACTCAATTCAAAAACTCTTAGACTTAAATTCCTTAATAGCAGTACTACCTCTTTATACCTATATAATATTATAAGTATTTTTATTTTTAAGTTTTTCACATCTCCTTTATATCCCTCCCCTTCTCTCATTATATCCACATTCTTGTTTGAATATTTTGTTTTTGCTACTGCATAATATTTTTAATTTTTATTTTTCTATTTTTTCTGGTCTCTTTTTTTTCTCTTTCTCTTTCTTTTTTTTTCTCTCTCTCTACTTTCATCTTATCCAACCTATGTCCTGTTTTGAGATTAGGACTTAGTTAACTCTCCCTGTGCCTTCCCACATCACTCTATTCCTATTTTTTACCCACATCTCTCCCTAAACCTAATAATTTCTGGTTTACTAAATTCTTCTTGGAGGTTTATAGCCCATTAATATATCGTTGTTTGATGTTGAATAGATGTATCTGTTGAACTAGATTGTATCTGCAGACTATTGACTGTGCAAATACACACTTTCATTGATGCTTGCCTTAAAATAGTGTTCTAGCATAAAACTGGTGTTATTTTCATCCCAAATGGTCAGAGTAAGCACAAGAAAAATGACAAGTCCAGGTATCTCAACTCCCACTCATGATAATCAGGGGACAGAGCAGATAATGAATAATCCAGAGGAGAGTTCCCAAATAGCTCTACAAACACTGCTGGAAAACATGATAAATGAAAAGATCAGAAACATACAAAGGACTCTGTATGAGCATGATATGGAGAAAGAGAAGGCAATCCAAAGGTTTATGCAGGAATATCATGAGCGTGAGGAAGCTACTCAAAAACTGATACAGGATTTGCATGAGCATCTTGAGAATACTCAAAGAGAAAGGCAGGAATGGCATGGGCAGGCTGAGAACACTCAAAGAGAACTACAGGAATGGCATGATCGTGAGGAAGCTAAGCAAAGAGTAATACAGGAACTGAGAGACCAGGATGAGAATACAAAAAGATCACTAAAGGCATTCATGGAATCCATTAACAAAGAGCTGAAGGAAGTCAGGGAGACCACAAACGGAATGCTGAATGGAACCCAACAGAAGGAATGGGAGTCCAAGGAAACCATAATCAATCAACTAAGTGATTTGAGAATAAACATTGAACACAAAATTAAGGAAGTAAAGAAGTTCATACAAGATCTAAAACAAAGCTTCAACAAAGAATTTGAAGCCGTCAAAGCTGACCAATTAGAAGGAAAAGAGATAAAAAAGAAAGTAGAAAGTCTTGACAGCAGGTTAGACCATGCAGAACATTGAATCTCGGGGATTGAAGACAGCTTAGATATTATAGAGAAAGAACATACAACCATCCAAGACAAGTCCAAGAAATATGATAGGTCTATCCAACACCTGGAAGACACCATCAGAAGGCCTAATCTAAGGATAATGGGTGTAGAGGAGCACCTAGAAACAGAAGTTAATGGTCTAGGAAATTTGTTTAACAGAATCCTTTCAGAGAACTTCCCAAACATGTAAAAAGATAGGCCTATTCAAATACAAGAAGCTTTTAGAACTCCAAATAGACCAGACCATAATAGGACATCCCACTGTCACATTATAATCTACACAGGATCAATTCAGACCAAGGAAAAATCCTTAAAGCTTTCAAGGAGAAAAGATTTAATCACCTATAAAGGGAAACCAATCAGAATCACCTCAGATTTCTCAGCAGAGACAATCAAAGCAAGAAGAGCCTGGAATGAAGTATGTCATTCCCTAAAAACAAACAACTATCAACCAAGAATACTGTACCCAGCTAAACACTCCTTCATAACTGAAGGCCAAATAAAAAACTTCCATAGCAAAGAAAAATTGAAACAATGTATCTCCACCAAACCAGCCCTACAAAAGATTCTTAAAAATGTCCTACACATAGAAAACCAACAAGACCACAATAAAGGCCAAGAAACTGCACCCAAACTGAGAATCCAAAAACCATAAGAAGAACCCAGTTTTCACAGTCCCCAAGAAGGTGGATAACATGGCAGGAACTCCCAAATCTCTCAACATTAATGGTCTTAACTCTCCAATTAAGCCACATAGACTGTCTAGTTGGATTAAATACAAGATCCTTCTATCAGCTTCTTTCAGGAGTCACATCTTGCCCATAAAAACAAACACATTTTCATTGTTAAAGGCTGGAACAAAATCTACAAAGCAAACAGCTTCCATAAACAGGCGGGAGTTGCAATCCTAATATCAGATAAAATAGACTTCAAATTAAAATTCGTGAGAAGAGATAAAGAAGGTCACTACATACTAATTAAGGGATCTCTCCTTCAGGAGGATATTACAATCCTAAATATCTATTCACCAAACACCGGAGCACCCAAATTTATCCAAGAAACACTACTTTCCCTCAAAACCCACATAGATCCAAAGACATTAATTGCTGGGGATTTCAACACACCACTCTCCCCACTAGATAGATCAACTCGGCAAAAACTCAACAGAGAAACCGCAAATCTAAACAACTGCATAGATCAACTAGATTTAACAGACATTTACCGAATATTTCACCCAGTAATATCAGAATACAAGTTTCTCTCAGCAGCACATGGAACATTTTCTAAAATAGACCACATTTTAGGCCACAAAGCAAACTTGTCCAAATTCAGAAACATTGAAGTTATACCTTGCATTCTCTCTGACCACAAGGGAATAAAATTAGAACTCAACACCAAAAGCCACCACAGAAAGTCTGGTAGCACATGGAGGCTGAACAACACACTCCTGAATCACGAGTGGGTCATGGAATAGATTAGAAAGGAAATTCAAATGTTCCTGCTATTCAACAAAAATGAGCACACAAATTACCAACTTCTCTGGGACAGAGCAAAGGCAGCACTCAGGCAAGTTTATGGCTCTGAGTTCCTACATCAACAAATTTGAGAGATCTGAAACCAACAATTTAATGAGACATCTGAACCTCCTTGAAAAAGAGCAGCAAGATAAACCCCAATCCAGTAGACAGAAAGAAATAATTAAAATTAAATCAGAATTAAATGAATTAGAATCTAAAAAAAAACTATAGAAAGTATATGTATGAGTCCAGCAGAAAAGGTCAGATAAGGTGATGTTAGGAAAATGAACCCTAAGATACGTATTCAAATTTTTTCTTTCATGCATTTGTTTTTAACGCATTTGTAACATTATTTCTTTGTTGCTTTGTATGTCCCTCCCCCACACTATAACCCCTTCTTTCACTGTATTTGATGTTGGTATAATTTGTAGAGGGGAAGGGGAAAAACAAGTTGTTTAAGTAAGGATATAGGTGGACCCATTGCAACAATGAGAAGTACAAGTTGTCATGTCGAAAACGAACTTTACAACTTTGGTGGGGGACCAGGAAGAGTCTGGGAAGGGGAACAAAGGAGGAGGCTACAATGCTTAATAAGACCATCTATATGTAACTCCTCTGTACAGTATTTTCTCAATAAAAAATAAATAAAAATAAAAAAAATACTAGACAATAAAAATCTGGGCACCGGTGGCTCATGCCAGTAATCCTAGCCACTCAGTAAGCTGTTATCTGAAGATGGCAGTTCAGTCAGCTGGAGCAGGAAAGTCCATGAGGCTCATCACTAATTAACCACCAAATTGCTGCAAGTGGAGCTGTGGAAGAGCCACTGGTCTTGAGCACAACAAAGTCAGGTCCTAAATTTAATTTCCTGGACCAACACACACACCACCAACAACAAAAACAGCAACAACAATAACAAGAGTGCTTCCTTCTGTTTATAACCATCAATGAACTGGGTTTGAAGACATCGGTTTAATCAGGAAAGAGGAAAGGCTGAAGACAGAGGTGTAGCCCGTAGGAAGGACTCCAGGAGCACCTGCCCATGGCCAGGGGACTTCTCTGTGGAGTAGGCTGGCCCTGTCTTCCCAGGGGCCGCTGATGAAATCACACATCTCAGGGTCGGAATCCCCCGGAGAGTCTGTTCACTGCCAAGGTCCCGGACACGAACCCGGGATGCAGGGATGTTTGCTGGTCCCTGCCCAGCTGGGCCTAGCAAACATCTCCTCTGAGTGTCTCCAGGACAGCGAGGCTCTGGGGCACCTCGCACCCTTCCTGTTCTGCCCCAGGGTGCTCCCTGGAATTCCGTGTTGGCTTGGCGACCATGGGTTAAGCCCAGAATATAGACTTCACTATCATTGTATAGAAAACATTCTTTTCACAATCAACATTATCAGAACGTACCTACAATTCCATATTACAAAAACAATAAAAATGAAAGAAATAAGACAATAAGAAGCTACATAGATACCGCTAGTAAAGAAGACTCACACTGACGCACAGCATGCCGATCGATGTAAGAGATCTTAGGGTGTAGCCTAGGAATTTGAAAACAAGTAACAATTTCTCGTACTACTGGCTCAGTGTAACACTAGTACTTTTTGTCCTAGACTTGAATGGTTTCCTATTTCAGTGATACGATTTAGTCATGTCTAGTTATTTTTTATTGACTAAGTACAATTCGGTGGGGAGGGGGAAAGAATTGTGTCTTTCTGGTTACATTTTGAGATAATTATAAGTTTAAATTCTGGGCAATTTACTGAAGTAGAATTATATGAAAGATAGAAAGGCAGAATCAAAGTTCGGCAAAATGTATCACCAGGATGCCATGGGGTTAAGAAGAAAGGGGTAGACAAATGGAGACAAGTCAACTCCTCAGTATAATTGCTTAAAGACAGTAAGAAAAAAGATTCTATTACGCTTTTTGCAAAAAAAGCAAAAAAATCTTTGAATTTTAATTTAGTTCTATGAACTTTTGTAGAATATGTGAATCAGAGGCATATGCGTATGTGTAAATGATGCTATGGTCTTAACTACATAACAACATAAAGAGTCATAATAAATCACATTACATTTCATTTGCCCAAGTTGGGCAAGTATATGTGCTTTATCTTTATATTTTATAAGATTGTTTTACAGGGCAGCCTTAAACAAAATCTAATTAAGTTATTTTACCTGGATTTAATCTAAATGTAGTTATTTGTTATTTCTCAAAGATATTTGTATTACTGGAATCTTTAATAATTACATCAACATTAAATGTAAATTTCAATTGTACATAACTGTGGGTTTTTTGTTGTTTGTTTGTTTGGAGGAAGGTGTTCTCTGTCATTTTCATTGCTGATTATCTAGAAATTCCATACAAAGATGGAAGAAGAGTGTTTTAAATGCCCAGGTAAGCATTAAAGAGATCGATACAAATTGTGAGGTAGAGGCAGAATTCCCATAAAACTGAATCAGGAATAATCCCAGGGAAAAAGTGCACAGCAGAGAGAGGCTTGAGCCCTCAATCACCACCCACATCTCGGAGCAGCCTGGGGGCGTTGCACTAGAGACTCAGTACACATAAAGCAGCCAGCACTCTGAGGACACTCAGACAATGTTGAACTTTCCTTGTAAGATGATCACATTTTCCATTGTCCACCACTTTAAAACAATTCCAATGTCCTTTGTGAAGTATTCAACATCCACCAACATTTTTGTTTCTCTCTTATAGGCTTGCACTTAATATAGGCACATATTCTACATGCCAACTGAAAACCATTGTGTAACATTCCCTTGGGGGACCCAAAGTTTGCACTAGATCAACAAGGCTGATTATCAGACTGGAGAAGATAACTTGTCTTATCATTTGGAGAATTTTTGTTACACACGTGTATGTCCACAAGCATCCATGTCACAACAACATAACTACGTGTAATAATGGTATATTTACGTTAAACCTATAATTTTAGGTATTGACATAAACAAGCATAAATAAATATATAATAACCAGAAGACATATAAGATTTATTAATAGAAGTTTGTGTGTGTGTGTGTGTGTGTGTGTGTGTGTGTGTGTGTGGTCGTGGGACTTGGACTCGGCCTAGAAACTGTCCCTAAGCTTTTTTGCTCAGGGCTAGTGCTCTAGTACTTTGAGCCCTTCCAGTTTTTGAGTGGCTAATTAGAGGTAAGAGTCTCACAAGGACTTTTCTGTGCAGGCTCTTTTCAAACCACAATCCTCAGATCTCAGCGTCCTGAGTAGCTAGGATTATAGGCATAACTCACCAGTGCCTGACAATAGGAAATTGTTAAAAGGAGAAAAATACACATTCATAATATTTCCATATACACATTTTCATGTATAAGTACAGTAATTACTGTATAATGATATTAACAGGTGCATATAAAGTCAAGAATGAATATTATTTCTGCACACCTTTAGAGTAAAAACCTATTCATATGGTTTAATACATAATACAATATAGAAATCAAACATACACTCAGTATCTACAAGTAGTCTATTTAATTTTAAACATAGTCCCTTAGTACGGATGCATTTACTTTTGGAACACCATTTCATGGCTCAGATTTCTGTTTTGCATACATAATATCAAAAAATTTCAGACAAAAGAACTGGCACAATTATCAAGTAAGTTACCCGGAAATTTAACTTTTCTATTCCCACAGAACAATGTAGTTTGCTCCACTCCTTTGTAAAATTACATAAAAGACTTAGATTTTTCTTGCATAAATATAATTTTATGGATATTGAACAAAACCTGTGAAGAAGAAACACAAATATTAAAAGGAGTTCAGCAACTTCTAATGAGATTTGAAGGTATGAAAAATCCAAGGGGGTATTTTGGGAAAGCTACCATTCTGTGTTACAATAAAGGGAGCAATTAAATAGGAGGAAGAATTATTAAATGATGAATTTTCTTCATATGCTACCGAATTGCTTTGGAGTGTTCAAAAAGTATGAATCTAATTACCTCCATTAAATGGATTTTCTTCTGGTTTGGTAAATGGAATAACACAAAACCTCAACCATATAGTTAGTTTGGATTCTGTTTGGGTTCCATAAAGCCATGAAGAAAGGAAATAAAGTGCAGTAGAGCCATGAATAGTGTTCCTATGCCAGGACAGAACACCTATTTGCCTTAATTCTGGTTTTGTGAGGGTGAGTCAGTAATTCTACAGAGCCAGGGACAGAAAAGGTTTCTCTGGGTGCTTTGTTTGAGCCTCAGTTCCTGTGTCACTCGGGTGGTTGTGCTGTCTGTATGGGAGGTTCTCTTCCTTTACCACTTCAGGCCATGGTTTGGAATTGCTCTAATTTGTTCTGGTAATGGGTGCCAGATGTCAAGAGCACAAAACAAAGCTGGGCCAGGCACAAGCGTTGCCATTCTGACCTTCTTCTGACGTTTTTCTCTTTTCTTTTTTGGTGAAAGTCAAATCTTCACAAACATGCTGTATACAGTGGCCAAGCAGCTGCTTTCCTGTGCAGATCATCCCCTCAGAAGAAACAGGGCGACTTGGCTCTCCCCAAAAGGGCAGCATCTGCCGCTGTGTCCCAGAAAGAAGAAAGGAGGAGGGAAGAGAGGACCTGCCCCACCTACAGTCATAAAATCCTCTGCTCTGCAATGACTGAAACTTCTTCAGAATTGTCTTCTCCAAACTGGGTCTTTTGAACCTCTCTTTTTAAAGATGGATAGGGCTGCTGTGTTGGTTTTTTTCTTCTTTTTTATGCTTTATTTTTTCAGTCAGTCCTGGTCAAAAATGTATTTTCTTGTATAATACAGAGTTCATTTATTGCATTTCTCACTCCGTTTGTATTGGTAAAACACATTTAAGTCTGCAGATGTCTCCACAGATTAAATCAAAGTGAATTACTCAAATGTCAGCTACTGTTGGTAAGAGTACAAACTGATGATGAGGTCAGTCAACTAGTGTAGGATTTTCAGGTCTGATCATTTAAACCTCATCTTCATTAACAGATTTCCTTCTTGTAGGCTCTCAAGGCGCTTGGCTGGCCTTTTTGTAATGAAGTTTCATTCCAAAGAACATTCAGATGAGTATGTTTTCTTGGTATAAAATAAGGTAGTAGTTCTGTTTCAAATAGTATCCTTGGAACAAACATATGTGTTTTCTTTTGCTAAAGTGTAGTGGAAGGAAATAGTTTCATTTACTGAGGAAAACATGCATTTGTTCTCTTCTGCAAAAATAGACAATTATGAGGAAGGGGTGAATTATTTATACACATAGCATATAACAACGTTTGAAAAGTAAGATAAAGATCAAAATTATTTTTAAATTGTTGTCATTTAGTAATTGCTTACCAGTGCTGAGAATTATAGAATTTAAAGCTAGTAGAAACTGAAGTGATTTTTTAGGAGGGTTGTTCAGTGGAAATAAGAGTAGAACTAAATATTGCCTTCTAATTAGATTAGCAGCCATTGGGCTTTTTATGTATGTTATTGTCTTATGTTCTTTTTTATCAGACCTTATGGTAAGAAGTTCAGGTTCCCAGAAAAAAAATTGATTAGAAACTAATGTACTCTCCTATAGCTGCTATATCCATATATAGACAAATTCTCCCAAGTATTATTGAATTTGTTAAAACTGATGAACTTAATCTGATTTATCACCCAGTGTGTACGGTTTGCATAGGTCAGCACACGTTCTTTAAGTATACAAGCTAGTGGTTCCACTCCCCTAAAACCCTCTGTGCTCCGTCATCCCTCGACTGAGCCTGTTGCTTAGCAGCCCCGTTGTGTGTTTTGTCTTCATAGTTTGCCTTTTCTACAGTGTTATTCAGTTTACATCACAGAGCAAATATCCTTTTTCAGATTTTCCTCTTTTAATTAGTTGTATGAATGTAATATTATCCCAAGTCATTCTTAGTCTGGTATCTGATTTAGGTATTTGGTAATATTCCACTATCTGGACATGTATACATAAACGTTTATTTGCCCATGTCTGGTAATGAGTGTCAGATGCAAGCTGGGCAGGTAACAAGATGGCTAGGCTGAACTTCTAGTATATTCTAAAGCTCTTGTTCTTGTTTGGTTTTTCTGTGCAAATCAAATATTTCAAAGCATGCTCATGATAAAACAAGCTGAAGGATTTGTCGGTTAATTATTATGATTCCAGTGGCACTGAGCATTCCTAGGCAGCAAGGATGATGAATGTGCTATGCTTGTTGCACGACCATGAAGACAAGGTCGAATCTGCAACTCCAGAAGTAAAGGTGAGAGGATTGCGAGTTTGAGACCAGCCTGGACTACAAGTGAGCAAGGTTTCAATCACCTCAATACATACAAGGTGCTTGTCACAGTGAACCAAAGCCAGTGACATAGCTCAGGAATAGTGGGCTTAGAAGTATGTGTATGACCGATGGTTCAAACCCCAGTAAAGCAGACACTCTCACACACACACACACACACACACACACTCACACACACACACACAATCACACACACATACAACTGCACATGTTTTGACTAGTCATAAAATTTCATGTGCTTGGTAGAAGTAGCAGGAAGTGCAATGAAATGTATTACACACATTTAGTTCAGTGTGAAGATGTTCACACGTCTCCAGGGGTAGCTCGATCACTCTGCATTTTTGAGAGCAGTAGAGATTCCTGTCCCTTGCTCTCAGCAGCTGTTGTGGTTGTCAGTGCTCTGGAGTTTGGCCATTCTCACGAAGGCTATCCCTGGTTGTGCTGGTCATTTGTTTGTCTCCAACCCACTGTCTTGGGAGCATCACTTTCCATGCTTCGTGCCAGCTATGGTTTCTCTTGTGAAGTGTCTGTTTAGGTCTTTGGATGCTTTTATCTTCAAAGATTTGTCTTCCTTATACTTGAGTTTCAAGAGTTCTTTGTATATTTTGGATCATTTTACATTCAGATATTTGTCTTTGCTATACTTGAGTTTTAAGAGTTCTAAAGAGTTCTTTGTGTGTAGTGTTTATTTAATACAATAATTCATATCACCTTGAATGTGGATGTAGGTAAAAATTTCCTCCAAATCTCACAACTGTTTTCCTACATAATTACCCCATGCTTTAAATGTCAGGAAACCCAAGCACACCCTTCTCCCCTCAGAAGTCTCGACCATGGGGTAGGATAGAGGAAACAACACAAGCCTTTATTCACAGTGACGGGAGGTACTTTATCAGCATGTGCCTATGCTCTTGTTTCAGGTGGATGTTGTCTATAAATATATACCATGATCATAGTCAGAAATTTTGTTCTTTCCAAAATGTGGGAACATAATAATTTTTTAACAACTTAGACGGGAGTTCTGCACTCTGCACTGCCTCATAGCTCCTTCTCATGTCAGGTTCAGCTAGGTATTCACTACCTCGACCCCAGCGTGATGGCAGATGGCATACATTCTACTACACAGAAAGGATTTGGGAAAATCAAAATAAAACACAAAAATCTAACTCCACATGGTGCTGCATTTTCAGAGATAACAATATATATTCTCTCCATCTTTGGTTCATAGCTTGAAATAGCCTATTAAAAATTGACCTCTCCAAAAGCACACAGGGTCTTTTCATCCCTGTGGTGTTACTTCATGCAAAATCATCGCTCTCAGGTCTCTGAAGGAGTGATTGGTCTTGGGAACCTGCTTGGTCTATCTGCCTGCATTTCCAAAGCTGCCATTTCAAATCTCATTGAAACCCTATCTCCTTTTGCCCCCCTCTGGTGTCTGTTATTACATTATGTAATTGCATTATTTAACTATGGCAAATGGACTGGAAGACAGTTTGCTATGAAAATGGCTCACACATAAATACAATGCAATAGCATGCTATTTTGAAATTAATTTTCTAGAAATGATTGCCCCCACAGTACAAATATTATTTTTATTGGTATTCAGCAATCCAGCTGAATGAAGGCAGATGACACATTTTCAAAAAAATTAAGAAAAAGAGTAATACAGAAGATGATGAAGAAGAGGAGGAGGAGGAATAGGAGGAGGAAGAGAAGAAAAGAAAAGAAAGAAGGAGGAGGAGGAGGAGGAAGAGAAAGAGGAGGACAAGGAGGAGGAGGAGGAGGAAGAAAAAGGAAGAAAAAGAAGAAGATACCTTCCTCAATTCTAAAATTTAGTTAAATCCTTTCATATTGATGTAGCTCTGGTTCTGGCTGCATACACTAAAAACTCTAAGTATTTAAGAGAGTCTGGTTCTGAGCCGGAGCTCTTAGTATTGAGAGCTAAACATGAAGATCAAATCACCCAGTGGTTTCCATTCATGTCATCCTTGTCCCCTCCTCTGCGCCCAGCCCCGCCCCCAAGGTGTGAATATCATCCAATTTAGGACCTTGTTTTTACTCAATCACTAAATTAGAGAGGTGTAAATAAAGATGGTGGCAATGAAGTCAACAAGCCGAAAGATAGCAAGGGCTACTGTAGAGGCTTATTCTAGGAAGGGTGGGCCACTGGCCACTCTGAAACGGAAAGGTAGACGGGAGGGGAAGCTAAGCTCCGCGATGCTGGGATCTGGCGTGGAGAAGCTGGAGGGGAGCGGACTGGAAGAAGCCCCAGAGACTGGTACAAGGAACCGAATCGTGCTGCTCTAGTGGGCTCTGCATGAGAAGCAAAGCCTGGGCCTCACTCTGGGGCTCTTGTCAGTCATTCTGCACCAGTGGCTGCATTGGGTGTGAGTTCTGTAAATGATCAGTGCAGGAATTGCCAGTCCTAAGTGAGATAGCAATGATCATTAATATAATTAGTTTCTCACTAAACAACAAGACGGGAAGTAATTTAGAAGCATCACTTCTTCCATGAACTATATAGCCATGGATAATAATGTGTAAAGATTTTTTTGAGGGAAATAGGGCTCCATCCATATGTTAAGGAGAATGAAGTCATGGTAAATTCTAAGGGCTTGGATCCGAGCATGGGAAACTGGTTTTGAAGGGAAGGAAGCAGGAACATTAACAAAATATAAAAGATAAAACTGTTAGTAGAACTGGGGGATACCTGGCTACCGACAGAGTCCCTCAAGCACCACTGAGTTCTAGAAAGCTCTGAAATGCACCTTAAGGCAAGTTCTGCTCACAAGTCTATGGGAGACTGCTCAGCTGCGATCCCACATTTCCCAGGGGTCACTGATGGCACTGATGTTGTCTAAAGCAGCTAGATACTGATCTTGAGTGACAGATGACTTTTTTTTTATCTTGGTGATACTAAATCATTTTAAGACACCATGTTGGATCAGGGAGTGAAATCATTGATAAGATATTCTGGGAAGCCGTGCAAAAATTTCCATAAAATAAACTAACAGCATGAAGAGAATATACAAGAAAATTTATTAACAAAATATAAACTTTTAGTATGAAAAATGCCCCAATTCAATCCTAATAGAAGACATAAAGTTGTTATGTACCAGTATTTATATTCACAGGTAAAAGGCAATACAAATGAACACCAAACCTACGTAGTTGTTTTAATACACATTTTCACAGGTCTTGCATTTCTGAAATATGCACACTCCGTGTACTTTAAATCATGCAAAAAGATTATTTCTGCACAAGAGTAAAGTTCAAGACTGAAAAATATTATAAGCATATGTGCCCATATGGGACTACTGAAAGTTTTATGTAAATCAGGAGAAAAATACATCATTCTGTGTATTACAGACCTGTCACATCTATAGTCCGAGAAAAAATACTGCATTCTCAAACATGTTTTTCTTTGCAGATGTTTACTTAGTTCGATTTTATTTTGTTTTGCTTTTATTGTTGTTTTGTGGGTGTTTCATTTTTGTTTCTTGGCTATCACAAAAATATTCCAATGGCTGGGCACCAGTGGCTCAAGTCCACTCTAATCCTAGCTACTCAGAACGCTGAGATTTGAAGATCATATTGGAGAGCCAGCCCAGGCAGGAAAGACTGTGAGGCTATTTTTCTAATTAACTACATAAATCCAGAAGTGGAGCTCTGGCTCAAGTGGTAGAGTGCTGGCCTGTAGCACAAAAACTCACATAAAACACCCAGGCCTTGAGTACAACACCCAGAACTAGCACAGAAACAGAAGAATTAATATTATATTTAATAATGCCACACTTAATTATTATACTTATTTATTAATAATATTAAGAATTATTTGTTATAATTACTTTCATTTGTGGAAAGATGGTATGGGCGGTTAAACTGTGGCCATCACACATGCTAAGTGTCTGGCCTACCATTGAGTTATACCACTAGCCATAAGTCATTTTGAATGAAAAGAAGGCACAGGTTAACTCTGGATTTGTGCTATAATCTTCTAAAATCCTGTTAGGCTTTCATAAAATATGTTGAATTCTGCTCCTCTTGTGTACAAAAATCATAAAGATTCAGAGTGCAATTGTTGGTTGGAAGCTGGACTAAGAATGAATATTCCTCTTCTTGAGATCAGATTTCAAGCTGCTTTGAGTTGTGACACAATCTTCCTGCCTCAGTTTACCATGAATTCACACTTCCCCCAATGAAGGAGATTTTCTAGAGTTGCAATCAAGAGTCCAGGATAATTATCTCGGAGAATTGTTCCTTGAGGTTTCTCAGTTCAAATTTCAATTTTCCAACAGCAGGAAATGAAATTACTTTGATTGTCAACTGCTCTTCTCCGCACATCATAAGAATCATAAACGCTTCAAGAATTCTGGGTGGGGTGGGGGCAGGGGGGGGGGAGGAAGCTGGGAAGGGATGGGAAGGGGAAACAGGAAGAGGCAACAATGCTTGATAAGAAATGTGCTCATTATCTTGCCCTTGTAATTGTAAACCTGCTGTACAGTATTTTCACAATAAAAAATTAAAAAAAAAGAATTCCAGAAACCAAGATCAATTATCTGCCTCTCTCCTCTTGCTCATATTCTTAGTCTTTCAATCCCTGCTTGTTTTGGAACCAATAAACTGCAGGTTTGTATTACAGTGCGTAAGATCTGAAAGCCGTGCCCCAAAGCCATTGGCAATCATCACCTGACCTCCTTCATCATACCAGGACTCAGAAATGTCCTAGAGGGAAAAGAGACAAGATGTCAGGATGCTGGACTCACCTCAGTGAGCTGAACTCCTCTTGAGAATCTTTACCCTCCTGGTTCATCCATGCTTTGCATTTGTTGTTATGTATTTGTTTCATCTAGTTTCTGTTGCGATTATTTATGAGCACAGGTATGTTGCCAGCTCTCCATCTCTTCCAGCATTCCCCTGAACTTGAATCATCATTGTCTTCTTTTCTAATTGAATGATTAGCAACATCCAATTTTACTTTAATAGGAAGAGAAAACTGAGCAGTTGTGACCAAAGATAACCTTTTTAGACACCATGAATTGAGATGTCAAGACATCTCAATATCTGTTGTCCCCAAATTAATAGGATTAGTGAAATGAAAGAGCAAAGACTCATTTCTGTTTACCTGATTCCCAAGAAGTTCACCAACAATACCCAGTGGCTTGACAGTCTGTCAGTTAAGTTTCCATCAGCCTGAAAAGTTCCTTGTGTGCATCACTGCACAGAAGTTCTGAAAATGCTGGCAGGAGCATTTTCAGAAAGTTTTCCGTAACTTTTCCCTATTTCAGATGGCCCATAAATACCAAATACCTATCCGTCAAAAAAATGCTCCTCTTTAATGACTTATTAAAATGAAGGAAGACACAGACACACACAAACCTGAACAGGGGTCTCGATGTTCACTTTCATCCAAGGTCAATTTAATTTCAGCATGCATCCCACACCCAGTTTATGGTTTGTACAAATTACAGCAGCGATGTGCTTGTGAGGGTAATGGCGATGATGTGTCATTAATTCTCCAGAGCGTATCGTATTTTCTGAACCCATGGTGTGGCTGTGGGAAGGTCACCTTGGACTGGTCTATTTCACGCTCGTGAGAGCCAGCCATGGCCTCTGAGCTGCTGCGGTAGGGAAGGCTGCAGAGCAACCTGGAGAGTGTACTTACACAGGAAATATCCTGACGACAGCAGCGTAATTAGTACATAGTTGGAGATGTCGTTCCTAAAATGCCATCCTATTAAATTTTGAAGATTAAAAAAACATAAGTAGGAGAAGCAACAAACAGGAACAGTCAAACCCATCTGTACAGTGCATTGAAATATCCCTGTATGGTTTACTTTGGCAAGTAAAGGAAGGGCCCACTTGTTCGGATTTTAATCTCAACCACAGCAGATATCAGGCAGATATGAAGTCCAGTGGGAGCTTTCGTCAGCTTTCCATGAATGACAACCTTGTCCTCTGCCTGCGGACACGTAGTGTGGCTCAGCCCCTTTGAGTGCTCTATTTGCCACGAGTGATCATTATTCAGAGACCTCATAGTCTAAACTTACACTGTCTCCTTGTGAGCTGACCATGCGTGGAACCCTCTACACACAGAGTGGAGGCGCTCACTGCGCTTACCTCCAATTTCCCAGTCACTCGACGTTCATTGTTCCTCACAGCCCAACATTGCTTATCTGGAAACCAGCATTTCATAGGTGTGCTTTATTTTACTTCTATCAGGTAAATTAAGTTCATGCCCCTTTAACTTAAAAACCATGTACTATAAACGATGTGGATTTAGAAATCCAAATCTTAATTGTCCAAAGTCATCATATTTTGTACTATACATACCTCCAAAATTCAGAGATTGTAATTCTTTTGGAAAAGAAAAACATAGGTATTCAATCACATTATTTATTTCTAAAATATATTTATTATACAAATTCACACATAAATAAAATGGATTTTGGAAGCATCTTCAATTTAATTCCATATACATGGAGATTGTTTTTGTACATTTAAAATTATCATGTTGTTCTTTCTTGACCTACTCATATAATATTTTCAGCTGGGCACCAGTGGTTCATACCTGTAATCCTAGCTACTCAGGAGGCTGAGATCTGATGATAGTAGTTTGAAGCCACCTCAGGCAAAAAAAGTCCAAGAAACTCTTCAATAAATTACTCAGAAAAAACTAGGAGTGGCACTGTGGCTCAAGCCTTAGAGCATTAACCCTGAGCACAAAGACGCTCAGGGACAGAGTCCAGGCAGAGTTCATGACCCTTATATCTCTATCTGTCTGTCTTTCTGTCTATCTATCTATTTGGGGGTTCTCACGTGAAGACACTGTTTCTACTAAAAACATCTCTTATAACATCATTTGCTACATATTTTGAATGTATAATCTAAGGGCAAAGATCCATTTTAATTACTCACCTATTAAACTTTTCCACTCTAAAATAAAAGGAAAACATATTATTGTATAATTGTAATGATGTGTAAGTTTAAGATCATATTTATAAAATTAACCCATTTGCCTCTGTTTAAATTTAGAGTGTAGAACCCTTCTGAATAAGGTATAAACAATATCAGTTTATCTTAATGGAAGTTTTCTATTTATTCTGAAATTAGATTAAAGAGCAAATTATTACATCTCTCATCACAAACACCTGTCAGGTATCTGGACAGCCTGTGGCCCACAGAACTCTTCAGCTCCAAGTGTCAGTCTGGTCAAAGCTTGAGAAACTTGTCTGAGGAGAATTAAGACTTAACTTCTCATTATTCTCTATGTGCTAAATAACGAAAGTAACTACTCTTTGCTTGAAATTAACAGTATAATAACTGCATTTATTTTCCATTCATTTATAGCCTTAGCCTTCTGGAAGAAATATTATTTTGGCCTTTTAACACTGAAGAAACAGGATAAGCTCTATGTTAATAAACTCTTAGTTGAAAAACATTAAAAATTATTTAAGTAAAGAATCCAGTAATTAAAATAAATCTCTATCATAGAAATGCATGTCCCGGTTGGAGAAGTTCCAAAAGAAGAGAAAAAAAATTCCAGTATCATATGGTTCCCCAGACAAATTTTCATTATCAGTGTACACTGAAGCATTGGTTACCTACATGTACTCTTTGCAGAGTTCTGAAAAGCAGCAAACACTACTCTTCATTGTAGGTGACCACTGAAGTATTACTAGAAATCAGCGGGATTCTAATTATTTCTAAATATATCTTAAATTTTTCTCTTAAAAATATTTCCTTGTATATACATTTGTCTAATTTGGGAAGTGGAAGAGGAATTAAAAAAAAAAAAACGCTGAAACAACCACACAGGATGACCCACTGCAACAATGAGACTCACAAGAAAGTATACTGGAAATGAACATTACAGCCCTGGGTGGGGAAGGGAGGTGGGGGAGGGAAGGGAGGGTGGGAGAACAGCAAGGGGGGGTAACAATGCTCGACAAGAAATTACTCATGGCCTTTCCCATGTAACTCTAACCCCTCTGTGCAGCATATTTACAATAAAATAAAATTTATAAAATAGTTCCTGTATTTGAATTTTGGTACCCCGGTATTGTATGTTTATTTGAATTAGGGAAGGGGAACAACAGAATGCTGAGACAAAGGACAAGGGGGAACCAATGCAACAGTGATACTCACAAGTCAATATGTTGGAAATGATCTGTACAACATGAGGGGGTTGGGGGAAGTGAGGGAGGTGGTCATAAGGTTGACAAGACGCGTTCTTATTACCTTTCTTATGTAATTGTAATCCCTCTGTACATCACCTTGACAATAAAAAAAGTTTCCTCTCCTCTTTCAGACCAGATTTAATTGATTGATAAGAGCAGGATTCAAATCTGAGTAGCTTGGGTTTTTCACTAGTATCGTCCTAATATTGGTCTGATATGATTGTGTTGTCCTGCTCTATTGAAGCCCATAAAATAGGAGCAGCTGTGACATTTGTCAGGTGTAGGTGGAAATCAAGAGCGAGGGCAGAAATGCTCAGTCTTTGTTTTCTAGGATCCACCGGGCAAACATCGATTCACTTAAGGACAGTGTCTGCACGGCTAAGTTGAGTTGTGGAGAGAGTTTGCAGAGTCCTGTCACTTTGTGGGAAGGGAAAGAAAAATGACTTTGTTTTCTAAAAATTAAATGCTTTCGATTTTCTTTAGGATGCAGCCTAATTTACTCGGTCTTCATAGATACAACTAGTTATCAATTATTCACTTAATGTGGTGTAAAGTATGCCGACCTAGAACTATAATTTTATATTAACTAATTTTGTCATTGTCCTAAGGTTGATGGTAAATTCATTCCCAGATTATACCTTTGTAATTATCATTGCATGCAGAAAGACATGTCAACATAAGACCTAGAGTTTGCAGTCAATATTAAGGAACAGTCATAGTAAATGAAAAATTCATTATAAAAACCAGAAAAACAGAGTGTATTGTGAATTCCTGTGAATAACCCCCTTGCTTATAGCAGTAGAATTTTATAAAAATGTCAAAGTAATGCATTTTTACATGTATTTCCCTCAATGATAATTTTGTTCCTAGGGACAGAAATTACTTACATCGCACATTTTGCATTTAAGACTGTTTCCCAGTGAGAAGCAATCAGTGAAGCAATTGTTGTCTTGTTGTAAAAAATAAATAAAATACCTACCAAGAGAGCACAGAACAACACAAAAAAATACAGCTGGCTTTGTAGCTATCAATTTTATTGGCAAAGGGAGCAACTACCATTCATTGGGTTAGGTGAGAAATACTTTTGCTACAGATTTTCTTTACAACAAAATGTCCTTCTTGAGATTTTCTAAGAGATGTGCTGAAATGGGGGGAAAAGCAAGCATTTGGACCTAAATCAATCTTTTACAAGCAAGTCACTTCCTAAGAACAGATTTATTATTTATGATACATCCTGAATGGAAAGTTTACTAAGACAAGGCAGGCAGTTCTGAGCACTGAGGTGAAATGTAGTATACCAAGAGACTACTAGCATTTAATTTAAATGATTTTGTGTTTTGCTTTACAAAACCATATGCTAAGTGATAATGTTGTTGACTAGATATTTAACATCAAAAACTCTTCAAATGCCGTTTCATAAAATATGTATTTACAGTATTTAACATGAGCGTGAAGCTGGAGTTCACTAGGGTATATGATTATGTTTATGGGAATGTAATTGGGTCTCATATTCCATTTATTTTTCATAAAGTCACTTTTAATTTATGTCAACATGAGTGATGCAGTGCTATAATTTTCAAATATTTTAAATTATTCCCCAAAGTGTAACTATTGATAAGCTTGAACAGGCACATTAGAGGTGATTACAAAAATAATTCCACCATATTAGAATGTTCACTGTGCTGTGTGATCTCATACCACTCTAAGTGCATTCATTACTCCACTATCAAACATATAAAAGTGGTGTCATAGCTTGTTATACAAATAGCATGTATCACATCCTATAATCTTTCATATTTTTGACATTTCATTGAATATGCAGGACATTATTAAAAGAATGTAATCATCTGTGTTATCCAACTAAGTAAAATGCTTCTTGTTCAGTTACAAAGGTTAAGAGCAAAAATTCTGTGTTCTAAACTTAGACATTCATTCACTTGTGTAGAACCTTCAGTATATCGCAATGAAGCACTGCAGTCGTTTTCATCAGGAATGCAGGTTAAGTTGATGAAGAACTACTGACACGAGGGAAAGTGGTTTTGACAATCCTTGCCATCAAAAACAATTGCAGTAAATATATGATTACGATGTAAGTAAAAATGTGTATTTAAAAGCTTCTTCAGAAACGAAAGATGCACAGAATTGACTATTTAGGAAAATATAAGTATTTAAACTATCTCAAGGAAAACATCAGGATTTTCATATTCTTAGTTCCCATCTTTTCTGACTTTCAATTCACTTTTAAAGCAAACTTTAAGTGAAGGCCTATGTATGCATTTAAAAAATTAGTGTAAAGTAGGAGCAAGGGGGAAATAGCCTTTATTACACCATTTCTCTATTACTGGACATAAAGGAATATTTTTGTTTACATTTTTTATTGTGAGAATACCATACAGAGGAGTTACAATTACATGGGCAAGATAACGAGTGCATTTATTATCAAGCATTGTTGCCTCCTCCTTGTTTCCCCTTCCCATCCCTTCCCATAAAGGAATGTTTTGTCCGTTGATCGGCTAGAGATCAGGATGGAAGGGATCACCAGCAGTCACAGAGAGTAAAGACAGGAGATCTGTCACTCTGCTTTGGGAGCATGCAGGAGACATTCTGTTTGAGATGCATTCTTAATTTTCTGTTTGCTAAAACAATATGGGTGTGTTCACATAATTAGTGAATAATAATAATGCAGTATGGAAATTCCTCAGACCTAACTAAATAGGAGGATGATATCTGAGGGTCATGGTTAGAAGCCAACCTGGCAAATACTATGGTAAGACTCTTATCTCTAATTAATGGAAATCAGTCAGAAGCAGAGATATAGCTCAATGGGAAATGTGCCAGTCTTTAGAGGAAAAGCTAAGTAAGAGTGTGAGGCTAAACAAGAGTTCAAGCCCTGCCAGATCTGGAGCAAACATAAATAAGCAAACAAGGAAATAATAGACAAGAAAACATAGATAAGATAAGCAATGGACAATAGAATGATCTGAACTCAGAAGGTCTGCCAAAGGTGATACTTGGTATTTAATCTTAATTACTAAATACTGTAAGTAAAAGGTAGCAATTGCTTGTATTTATTTTCTGTGCAGAGGGGTTGCAGTTACGCGATTCAGGTGATGAGGGCAGATTCCTTTGAGTGTGGTCATTGTGGTAGCCATAAAAATCTCCCTACTCAGCGTCTAGAACCAGGAGCCTCCTTTACTCATTTCCGGCTTGCATTCCTCTGATTTATGATCTGCCATCTCCTTCGCTCAGGTGGGTGATTTGCCAGTCATGGCAGGTCACTACTGTTCCTTTCCTAGAGAACACAGGCTCCATGACAGCCTGTTCTCCCTCTAAGACCTCCCAGGGTTTGAAGAGCACGTGACCAGTGTGTACAATGATAGATTTCTCCTTTCCAATCCCTTTCTTTCCTACTCATGGGCATCAGGCTAGCACTGCACCCCGATGGTCCTGCTTTCTGCCGGCCTTCCTTCCCTTGACTGGATCACATATCTAATTCACCCCTGGAGATAAAAGCCCCAGCAAGCACGTGCATCCACGATTAAATCCTAAGAGGGAACACTTGCTAGACTTGTCTTTGATTGTTATTGATTCTACATCATGCTAGCACAGGCCAGCACAAACCCTGTGATTGATTGATTTACCATTAAATAATTTCTTATGTACACATGAAAGGCTAGGGTGTTATTGGTAAATAATATTTAAAACACCACTGCTGAAATCTATTTTCAGACATATTTATTTGCTGTGCTGCCAAGCATCCTAATGAGGAATACACATTCTGGAGACTGACACAAAGGCTTCATTAAATACTAATGTCTGAATCAGCTTGGTGGGTTCAGGTATTAGTGTGGATACATGAAAACAATGAGCATTTTCACCTGATTTGGGAATGATGTATTTCAGACATGACATTTACTAGAAGAGGTAAAGAAATATTTTGACTTTTGCTTGCACACACACACACACACACACACACACACACACAATGACCTAATTGTTCCAGATAACTGCATCTAAAGGAGTGAATCTTGGATCCTGTTATCTTGGGTCATGAATTTAGACAGATCCTTAAGAGCAAGGGAGCACCCCACACCGTACACGTCTTGTAGTGTAAGGAGGAAAATGGAACTGGCAAGTTGCTGGAGAAGAGGTCCTTACCCAGAGCTTCTGGGATCTCTCCTCCATACTGCAATAGCAGGTCCATTCTGGGACAGGTGGGGTCTTCCTGAGGCATTTCATCTGTTCCTGCCTTAATGAAGGACATCTACCTAAAGGAACTCCCAATGTCAAGCAAATGATCTTAAGTCAGTGTACAGCACAGTCCCAAATTTTAGAATACTGACAGTGAATTATTTGTTTTTGGCTGGATAAGTGGCAATTTGTTAGCCTGATGCTTATATTGATTATATTTATACTATGCACTTGAGTATTTTTGGCAAGCCTATCCATTTCACAGACTATAAAAACAATGAGATTTATACATGGAAGAGCAGACTCTGAAATGTGACTATAACTCACATCAAAGATTTTCCATTCCATCATACTCTATTTCAAAGATTGGTTAACTTACCACTGGTCCGTATGTTTGTTTGTACCAGTCCTGGGGTTTGGACTCAGGGCCTGGGCAAGATAGCTGAGCTTCTTTGGCTCCAGGCTGGCACTCTACTACTTGAGCCACAGAGCCAGTTCTGGCTTTTTCTGAGTGATTTTTTGGAGATAAAAGTGTGATGGATTTTCCTGCCCCAGCTGGCTTCAAATCCCAATCCTCAGATCTTAGCCTCGTAAGTAGCTAATGTTAAAGGTGTGAGCCACCAAGTGCCCAGACACTAGTACAAATTTTAGCTGCATTTTCCCCTATTAAGTGTGGTTTTTATTAGACAAAACACTGGTTCCATTATGTCAGTCATTAAAGAATGCATGAACACCTTCTGGAGGCCATATCAGCTTGGAAGACAGTGAGCATGTGGCAAATATGTACTGATTTTCTCTTCACAAATATAGCAGTTATAAATGTTTTGTTTTACAAAAGAAAACACTTTAAGTGTAATTATTTAAATACTAAGGTAATAGAAGGTAATAAATAAGATCCATTGAAACATTTTAAGATATTAAAAAGTTTCCATATAATTTCAAAAAATATGCTTCATAAAGCAATTGCTCATAGAGTGATCTAGTTTGTGATTGTATATATTATATACAGATATATAATATATAGTGAATATTACATATAATGTATGTGTAATATATAAATATATGTTACATATTTCTCTCTGGAAAAAGACACACTCAAATTGAGGAATGTGTGTTGATAAAAATATTAGCAAATTAAAAAATAATAACAACAAAGAATGTATCATAGAATAAGTCTCCCTGACAGGTCTGATACATCTAATATTGCAAGCTAAGTTTAAACTGAACATCCTGATTAGTAAATGAAAATGACTTGATTTTTACTATAAAGTCTGAAGTTATCTGAAAAGCTGTACTACTCAATACTTCTGAGTAAATGGAGTGAACTTGGTTAAATACATATATTGGGACAGGAGAAAAAGAACAACAACAGGTTAAATGAGTGACAACCCCCCCCATGAATAACAAAACCTCTGCTTCTCCCCTAGCCATTGTCCCCCTGGAGCAGCAGGGTATAAAGTGGAGCAGAGGGAACTGGCTCCTATGCAGGCCTGCATTCCTCTTAATAAGAGGTCAGTATGGAGAACATGTTAAGTTCATCAGGGGAAAAGGATGACTTACAAAGAGACAGAACCAAAATTGAAATGTGTAGTTAAATGTTTTTACACAAGTGTTTTTGCTTAAGGATAGTGTAGACAAAAATACAACTCAGGATTAATGTCTGGCACAGAGTTCCATAGGATCAAAGAATAGAATCTATATCATATATTATGTGTTTCGTTATATAATGTTTATATGCATAGATATGCTTGTTTATGTGTGTATAAGTCTATATGTGCATATATAACTATGTATGTGTCATCATAAATTTCAGATTAAGATGGAAGTCACAGCAGGTGCTAGTAAGTTCATGCATATGAACCTGGCTACTCGGGAGGCTGTGGCCCAGAGGACCTCATTTTGAAGACAGTTTGCACAGAAAAATCCTGAGATTCCACCCCAAAAGAATAGCAACACAAAGCCAGCCTGAGAAAACCAAACCAAACCAAGCAAACAAAACCCAACAACTACCACCACCTCTACCACAACAAACCAAAACCAAAGAGCCTCTGTGCAGAGAAGGAAGAATAGAAGGGCAGCGCAGCTCGCTCCAGGGAAACCTGGACTGAAGCATCTCCCAAGCTATAGAGTCCAGTCAAACAAGTCAACAAGCGTAATGCCTGAGTTCAAGCCACAGCATGCAAAGAGCAATGAAATGTAAATTGAAAGTGAGGGAATTTGGTGTGAATGAACAAGTTGAGAAGTGAACATCACCTCCACATAATGAATCGTGAAGAAGAGTAAGGAAAGAGTAGATGGAGATCACGCTGCTTACCCAAGATAACAGGTCTCAGAGTTAGCCTGGATGAAAGGTTCAAAACAAGGTCCTCTCAATCAAAGAAATGCGACATAAGAATAATAACACACGCCAAGATATTGATCTGAAAACATTTTCAAAGATCAAATTGAATTGTGAAAACAAAATAATTATACAGTTTGTAAATGTTAAAAGATAATTTAGTCTGCTATTTAAAAAGACAGAGGCAAACAAAATTAAAATAAAGTCTGAAGTAATTGCTCAAAGAAAACCTGCCTCAAATTTTGATTAATAAGTTGTTATTGAGAAAGATGAAAAGTAGGGCTACTTCTCATTTAATGATAAAGCATTTCATTTGGAGAAGATGGTAACCACAAGGCTATTTCCCTTAAAAAAGGGAAATACAAAGCATATATGACATTCTTTTTAAAACATATTTATTGCGTAAAAAATTTTAATAAGAAATGAAAGTTTTCTGCTTGTTAAAAAGGAAGAAACAAGATTATCAATTTAAAATATTAATAGTGACAATTAAAGTAAAAGTAATGTAAAAATATAAAAACAAAAAAAGCCCCTGATTTGGGGAACCTATTAATCATTCAACAATAGATTAAGAACAGGCCGAAATAAGTGAACATATTTAAATAACTAGTGTCTGAAGAGATTCTATACATTAGTTTCTTGCTCTGTTGATGAGACATTAAAGTACGTATTTATTGGCCAAGCAAAAAAGCAAATAGTGAACTGGAAATATTGATGATATCAGAGATGATAGTTGTCCAAAAGAATGCTCATGATGTCTGAATGGAGAAGAACATCTGGTCTTTGGGTATGCACCAATCCAGGACAGTGAGAGGTTGAACAAGTAATCCTTACAAAAGGAACACAATGAAAGGTTACTGTGCCAGGACCCAGCTGAAGGAATCACTCTGGAGATATGCAAGAACAACTGAGGGAGAGACAGATGGCAGAGAATCCATACTCCTCAGGGAAGCAGGGACCATGTTGTAGCTTTGCCTAATCTTGGAGAAGACGAGACAGGTTACACTCAAGATATACTCTCCTCCCCCTGGCCAAGGGAGTTAGCATGTGATTTTGTTGAGTGAATGGCACGAGGGAAGTATACAAGGGTAAAATTGGGTTACTAATGAGTCATACTTTGCAGGCACAAAGGCAGTTGAGTGAATATAAGATTGTAGGAATTTAATGCAGAATTCAAATACATAAAGTGATGGGGAAAATTCAGAAGCAATATTCCTATCTGGTCTTTTCTTTATATATGTGTGTATGTGTGTGTGTGTGTGTGTGTGTGTGTGTATAAATATATACTATATAGAGAGGTTACAGTTACCTGAGTAAGGTAATAAGTACATTTCCTATCCAGCATTGTTACCCACTCTTTTCCTACCATCCCTTCTCTCTCCACATCCCCAAATCCTCCCTTCCCCTCCCGCCATGTTGTAAAGTTCTATTTTCAACATAGTGTCTTGAACACCTCATTGTTACAATGGATCAACCTCTATCCTTATTTCAGCATTTTGTTATTTCCCTTCCCCTCCCCAAATTAGAAAAAAGTATAGACAAGATGCAGGACACCGGATTCAAATACAGTGAAAACAGAGGTTATACCATGGGGGAAGAACTTACAAAAGAAACAACAACAACAAAAAACCCACTAACCTATTTGGTCTTATATTGAGAAAAGATATCCAGATTTTCCAAAGATATCAAGGATGTAAGGATTTTCAAGGAACTAAATTCAGAACATGCTTTAGCCAAAGGGTACATGCACAATTGTCCTAGGGGACCCATGGCTGGAAAGAGGCAAAAGTCTGCATTTGGATTCACAGGGCTACGATTTCTCTATGAAGTAATTTGCATATGAAATCTTGTGGAGTTTAACACCTTCGACATCGATAATTTGCATCATAACATCTCTAAGTAAAATAAATGAATTAAATAAGTAAACAACTATTTGTTAATCATATGATTATGAATCTAATAACCTCTGTAATTAGAAAAAAGTCCTTTATATGAAGGATAATTACTCATAATAATCACATGTGAACACTAAAATTGACTGTCAAAATTAGGCTCTTGATTACAGAATTCTGAGAGTAGATAATAAAATTAGTAAGTGCTAAAGTAGTTGAAGGCCCTGGATTATTGATAATGATAGCTTCTCCATATTATTTTTTCCCATGTGAAATGCATGTTTTGTAAGCACATAATAAGGGGAAATTTGAGTTGGTATTTAGATATTATATAATTTTGGATTGTCCTTGAAAAATGAAATATTAAATGCATGCTTACATCATCACACTCACAAGGAAAATAGCTCCTTTTAAAATAAATCAAGGCTACCCTTTCTGAGACAGTTCTACTAAGGAAAAAAACAAGAAATTAACCTGAAACGAATTGTGAATATAACAAGATAGCATCCTAAATGTTGACTGCTATCTCCACTGTTTATTATGAGTCAATTATATATTGGAATAGAATCTTTAATTTTAATAATTGTCAATGGTCATTTCCATTTGGGGTGCTTATGGGGAGTAGCACCCGGCCTTTGGACCGGTCTAGTTCAACTTTAGGACAGAATGTACCAATGAAAATTGCTGGCAGCATCCTGCAAGTTAATTGACCTGGAGGGTTGAATGGCTGCCCTGTCATTGGCTGAAACCCTGGTGAGTCCTCTGCGAGCCTTTCTCTTTTTACTTGGAAGTCAAAATGGCTTGTCTGTTTCCTTTCACTGGTTTACTTTTAATGGAGCGAATTGTTCATGCTGTTTTATTCGTTTCTTTTTTATACATTTGAACATTGAAAGGTATAATAAATCCACACTAACTTTCCTGAGCAGGAATCCATTTTCCTCTGATTCTACTTCATGATTTTTTTTTTTTGCTACAAAAGTTGGCATATTAATGTGTCTTTAAAATTGTTACTTTTTGGGGGCTGGTTTTAAGGTATGCAGGTAATTATTCCTGTCAGTACTTTAACTCTGCTTTGTAAAACTCAAAAATCTCATTCTGTGACCTTCTCGTTGAAAAAAGTTAATTATTAACAAGAAGAAAATATGTATGAAAAATCTCTGCTTCAATCACTCTGAAATAATTCCAAATAATTTTAATAAATAAATAAATTTCCTAATTTTATAATCAAGAAGCTTGATTATAATGTTTCTCTGTAAACAAAAGCAATTAGGTATAGATTGACCTTTTAAAACTCATGACTAAACAAAGGAGGAGGCAACAATGCTTGATAGGAAATTTATGCATGACCTTGCTCATGTAACTCTAACCCCTCTGCACAGTATTTTTACAATAAAAAACATATTTAAAAAACTCAGGGCTAAAATCTTTTACATGTAAATAAAAGTGTTCATTATATAATTTTCTAATTAGGCATTTGAAAAATAAAATAAGTAAAAACTGTGATTTCTTTCATTTTTCTTAGGTTTTATTTTTTGACCTAGAGACCTAAAATGATTCTCACACATTAGGCAACCATTCTCATGCTTTTCTTGTTTGGTTTTGTGCATTTTGTTTTATCATTTTAATTGTGACTTCTACAAACCTGAGAAACATTCATTTTCAATTATTTTAAATATAATAGTTCAGAACCATATCATGATAAAAAAATTGCTTTATATCAACACCAGAAACTCAGCTGTCCTAAACCAGGACTACTAAGCATTAAGAGTAGCATTATTCCCAAAACTCACACACTAACGCCCTACCCCTCAGTACCAAGATGACAATGTATTTTTGGAAGTCTTTAGAAGTAACTTTATTGAGATAAGGTAGTTACTGTGAAGTTAGAATGAAGACACCAGAGACCTCTGTCCACAATCAACACACATGATGGTTCTAATGTGATAATAAAAGAAATATGCTCCAGGTATGAAATGAAAACTTTGTTTTTATCTTGATATTTTCATTTGGAATATACTACATGGCTGATTGACAGCTAAAACCCATCATGATCATCATGAGTTCTGAGCAGCTCAGTATTGTAGTAAACTGAGATTTTTAGAGCATTTGTAAACAGATCTGAATTGGTGAGAAGAATCATTGTAATTCCAAGTGGTATCTTATAAGTAAAGTTCTGGCCAGGTCCTAGGGGCTCCTCTGTAATCCTGGCTTCTTGGGAGACAGAATGGAAGGATGGAGATTGGAGGTCATTATGGTCTGAAGTTTTCATTGTCTTGAAAATAGCAAGCAAATAATAGGGCTGGAGATATAGTTCATGTAGTAGAACACCAATTTAACAAGCTTAATGCACTGATATTGGCCCTGGGTTTTGATCCTGGACAATGATAATAACAATAACAATAATTATAACGACAACAATGTTCCAGTCCCAGAGAGTCGGTACACTGTGGCCTAAAACAGAATCAAGAGACTCAGAGGGCTCAGAAGGCTTCATTTACTTTCAGATCCAAGTACAGACTTAATGGTCACTTATTCTACATATTTTGTTGTTATGCTGCAAATTGGAAATAGATCTTTTATTGCATAATTAATAAAGAAAATGTCTTGAAGTAAAAAACACATACTTCTCTTTCACTTTTTACTTCCAATGACTTAATACTATTCTATACAACCTTGGTTCATACTTGTTTGAATTCTGACTCCACTACTAAACACTATCTATGCAACTGTGGGGAAAGTTCCTCAGTAACTTTTTTAAACCTAACATGAGAGAATAGAGATAGAGATAGATAGAATATAGGTATCTCGATACTGAGAATATCTATCTAAATCTAGATATCTATATCTATATATTCTCTCTATTAAAGCTAAAGGTAGAATACATATGGACATACATATAGAGAGAATTTATATAAAGAACATTCATATAGTGTCAATACATATCAAAATTGTATATATGTATATATCTTGTTCGTAAATGGACAAGTTATGATTTAATAAGACAAAGAAGGAACTATTTGGGAGATTTTCAGGAAAAAGTGCTTACTCTCAGAAGACCCAATGTCAAAGAACAGAGGACTTGACCTAACAGATTGTGATACTTCTAATACTAGTAGTTAGTGGTAATTGCAAAAAAAAATATTGATAGCACAAAGGACATACAACACAAGAAATGTTATCTTCCAATCAACTACCCTTTTTGTTCTTCATCTCTACAAATATGCATCACATTTCTTCATTTTTTTAGTTTTAAATTTGGTTTTGACATCATTATTTGATTATAGCCAAAAAATAATTCTGATACACAGAGTTCATTCTAGTTAATTCATTACAAATTTCTTTCTTAATATATCAGAAGCATTCTATATGAATATCATTTTCATTTCACAAATAGTGTGCTTCAAATTCCTATGATAAAGATATAGACTATATTATATCATTCACAACAAAATGAATTGGACTAAACTAACATATGTAGATGCAGTCACTGGACCATATATGCAAAGTATTAGAAATTAACATCTTGCCTTATTAAAGGCCAGTTTTCACAGGAAGGGTTGGAATTTGCATGACGTTTGACTTCCTACTTCACCTGCCAAGATAAGTCTGAACTCTCTTAGCCGACGTGTCTACAGTTCCTCATTACATTTACATTCCTTAGTCATTTGATTTGAAAAAAAATGGTGGCTCTTCAGGGCACTGATGAATTATAATATTTAATTTATTTTTTATTTAGATTATCTCACAATCCTGACATCTAAAACATCAAACTTGTCTCTCTCATTTGTACAATTCCCCAATTGTGATGAGAGTTGCTATTTACTTACCAGAATGTTCTGTGCAGTGATGAAAATTCATTTTTGTCTCAAGAATTGCCCACCCTAACTCATGTCTATTCTTCTATGAGAAACCCTCACATCGCTGTTGTGACATAGCTCTGATTCTCACAAGGACAATATGTGCTTCTGATTGTGCAATGTGTCCTTCCTTCCTTCCTTCCTTCCTTCCTTCCTTCCTTCCTTCCTTCCTTCCTTCTTTCCCTCCTTCCTTCCTTCCTTCCTTCCTCCTTCCTTCCTTCCTTTCCTTCCTTCCTTTCATTCTTCCCTCCCTCCCTCCCTCCCTCCTTTCTTTCTTTCTTTCTTTCTTCCTTTCTTTCTTTCTTTTTCTTTCTTTCCCTCTGTAGTTGTACAAAGAAGTTGCCATATAACAAAGTAGATTATAAGCGAAATATACCTTGATAAATCACTCCTCTACCTATCTCTTCTTAATTGTGTAGGCTAGATTTTGGATTCTTGAGTGAACTTTGCCTTCTCCTTTTCATTTTTCTGCTCTTTTCCCATTGACTGCACTCACATCCCAGTGTTTTACTTTGTTGAACTTTGACGTTCCTTTCTAAGGTATTACACTATTTATATTTGCCTTGAATATACCACATTTTGCTTTGGTTAATACATTTCTGTCCACAAACCATTATATCTCCTAATTGGCATAACCTCACAGGAGGTACAGTTGTGTATTTACATAGAGTCTATGTGTGTAGGCATGTATTGGTGTATGTGTGTGTGTGTATCTGTGTAGTCTGCTGTGAATATGGCTTTTTTCTTTCTTTGCAAATAAGAGAATTTGAAGGAGCCAACATGCCAGTGACTTAAGTTTTTGAATTTTGAGTAAAGCAGCCTAATCTTATCACTGTACTTATAATGTCTTTACATAACATGTGTAGAATAATGAATCCTGGTGGGTCTAATGCAGGAACCCAAGCAGTGGACAAATAAAGCCTATTATGTTAACTATGCAATTGCTTTGTTCACTATGCTTGTACCTCAGTGAACAACCAATAGAAATCATACAGCAACAAATACTAAAATTCAAGGGTAAACTTCTTACCAAGTAAACTCATTAAGTTACTATTCATATAAACATTAAAACAAGCAGCTACCCTGAGTCTGATTTTGATTAGTGCTACCAGCCTATGTGTTGACAGGCTGATAACAGTAAGTTTAATTATATTGTGTATGTGTGTGTGACAAAGAGTGAGAGAGAGAGAGAGAGAGAGAGAGAGAGAGAGAGAGAGAGAGAGCCAATCCTGTTGCTTGAAATTAGGGCCTGAATCTGACCTTTTTTGCTCATGGTACTTTACCACTTGAGCTATAGCTCTACTTCAAGATTTTGTGTGGTTAATTGGAAATAAAGTGTCTCAAAGACTTTCCAGCCTGGGCTGGCTTCAAACTTCAATCTGTCTCAATCCTCAGATCTGTCTCCTGAGTCTGTGGAACTACAGCCCTATGCCACTGGCAGCTGGCTTATTAAATTTAATCATAATTTTAAACAAATGCTCAAATTAAGGCTGCAAAAAACAACCCAAATTACAACTGAGGGGCAAAAATAAAAGAAATGTACTTGCAAATTTGATTAGGTCAGAAAAATGTGTAACCAAGGCACATATCAAGTGGAGAACTGGAGAAAGGCACAGATTTAAGAATTAAGGTTAATGAAGATCCTCCATTAGAACTTTAAGAGTATTCTCAACTGTTGTTCATGATGTGTTTGGACATATTTTCAGCTGTATGGGCTAATTAGGGAATTTTTTAAGATAATCATAGGTTTTAAATCTGATTGCATTTTTTCAGGTGGTGATGTTACTGTGTGGGTTATATTTATTGTCTTACAGCTAGATAAACACAGGCAAAGCACCATGCTGAGTGACTAATGTTTTAAATCTGAGTCCATTGCAATATATTTTCAGAGCAAAGGTGTGGATTTGGAAGTTCAAGGTGAATAAACATCATTAGCTTTACTAACGTAATTGTGTCTTTCAACTTCCAACCTCCAAGAACATTAGTATTAATCACTTTCTGAGCTTTGTATTTCACATAAAGAAATGAAGAACAACATGCAGGATGATATCAAGACAAAAGTTCTGAATATTTAAACTTCTTGGTGGGGAAGAACTTGAGGGAAAACCACACAGAGAAGTTCTGATACGTAGAGTCATGCTTGTATGTTCAAAGCGGTGTGTTTCCTAGCTATGTCTCAGAGGTAACCATGAGGTCTTTGAAATGCTGGAATTATTGCTTGATTTCTGAAAGCAGGATGATACACTGAGACTCATAGCAAAGTTATTTGGACAACATGAAAAGTAAGGTTGATTTAAGAATCTTGCTGAGTAGATTCATGAGCCAAAGCATGTATGAAAGTGTCTGTTTAAAATACTTTCCCTGAATCATGCCTCCTGGTTACTTAAGAGGGTACAACCTGAGGATTGCAGCTTGAAGCCAGCCCTGGAAGGAAAATCCATGAGATTATTATCTCCAATCAACACCTGTAAACTAGCAATAGAGCTGTGGCTCCATAAAAAAGTCAAAAAAAAGCTCAGGGGTAGTTCCTAATCCTTGAGTTTAAGCCCCATGACTGATTAAAAAAATCCCTTAGCATTTCCTCAGTTGCTCAAAATTGATTAAAAATAACATAATGAGCCCAGTTGGGCATGGGTGAGGAAGAGGGCTCCCCAGTCACAGCAGCTGTCAGTACTAGGGGGACGTCCTCACTGCTCACACACCTGTTCCCAAAGAAAATAAATTCTACTTATCCCCAAAAGATAAGATAATTAATGAATAGAATATTAAGGATACTTAGTGATCGTCTATAAAGATGCCAGAGGACAGAGTATATCTGTCAGTTTGGCTTCTGGATACAGTGGCACCTGATATTTTTAGGCAAATTTTAACTAAAAATTGTTTGCTGTTCAATTAAATACATCCATCATCATATAATCCACTTCCCAACAACTATTAGCTGAAATCTAACCTCTTTCCTATTATTTTTCTCTTAAAATGATTTAAAAAATTGACTTGCATATAGTCCTAGTTATAGCGTTGAAATTACAGACTTCCTCCTTACAATAATTGCATATTTAAAGTTTAAAATATTGCTTTAAATAAATTCATTATGGTTTAAAGAATTCCTCATATTTTAATCTATCTCTGATTTGATTCAAAAAAAATTGTAAAATCAGCTTCAAGGAAACCATAAAATGTTGTGTCTTTGATAATAAGTAACTGTTTTACAATTAAATGTATATATGGATATAAATAATACATAGATGTATATTTTATAGAAAATATTGGTTATGTAATTTACCACTTGTTACTCATTTTATTTGGTCTTGAGCATAAGTAACTCAATTAAAAACAAGTGGAAGACATAGAAATAGAGATATTTTGCCCCTTCAGAGATTTCTGTGCTTGTTTAAACTGGTAATTTTTAGGGTGTGTTCTTTCTAGTGGCAGAATTTTCTTACATAACTTTCTTCCTTTTTACCTCAAGCTGGTAAGTACTTATATTTTATTTTGGCTTGTTGTTTAGGGGGAAAAAAAGACAAGAGGAAAGAAATTACAGAGAATTAGCTCATACTACTTGCTCAACTGTGTGTGTTTCAATCCTAGAGTATGAGCGAACCTCACAGTGCCCTTATGATATTTTTGCACAAAGGCTCAGTGTTCAGGACTCTACTCAGAGAAGCAAAAATAGCATTCTGTAAGCAGTGACAAACTGACCGTGTTGTCCTCAGCATACAATGTCTGCACTCAGAGCAATGCTTGTTCAGAATTCCCTGAAGCTCACTAAAGAACTCTTCTTTACACTTTCTTGTGACTCTCATCAAAGTCTGAAGTTCAGTTTCTTCAGAGGCCCAGGAGCCTGCAACTAATCAAGGTAAGAAAACTGTGGCAACTCTTCATATTTTGCATTGTATACATAATTTCTTATTGACTAGATAGAAAAGAAGTTGACAAAGAAGTTGAGAAATGGTGGTTAGTTTGATCTTTGTAAGGAAACCATTCTTTAAAAAATAAAATGCAATGGAAATTTGTGAATTCAACTTCTTCTGAGAAAAGTGCTTGTGAGAACTAGTCTATTTTAAGACATTTAAAACTTACATTTGTTGGATGAATGGGTAGTTGTTATGATACTTCTTTCTCCAGGATTTTATTTTATATGTCATCATACACTTTGTTTTCTGAAGCCTTGAAATTGTGACATTTAGAATTGTGATTAAAGTTACTTAGAAGACAAATATTAATTTCTTAATAACTATTTTTCATAATAGAATTTTCAAGATCTTCAACACTAAACATTTTATTTAAAATAATTTATTTTTATATTAGCATGCAATTAACTTATTTTTTCTTATAATATGATTTTTGAATATGAAGCTTTCTATTTTCATTAAAATGCTTAAAATAGTTACATAATTCACATAAATAAAATAGATACATAGGTACATGTATATGAATGATACACAATAAAAAAGAGAACCATCTAATATAAAAAGGTCAAAAGAGTAAATTAAGAAAAATCCAAGATATGAAATATATCCAATTTTGTTTCAATCCTTTTGGTTTATTTAACTAAATGACTTATGATTTTATGATTTTTATGATTTTATGAATTTCAAACTAAATTTGCTAAAATACTCAGTACATTTAGGTAGGAAATAAAATCACATGCAATGAGCAACTATAAAAGTAGTCATACAGAACAGAAAATGTTTTCATTTCATAAATGTATACTTTAGCTCTAGGAATTTACTCTTTTTGAGTTTGTATCCCTGTAAGGAAGATGATATTTGGATTAAACAACTGCTGATTCAATAAGATTGCCTATGTACATATATAAGATGTGGGTTTATATAATAAATTCTCTATACTGTTAATAATAATATAGTATATACATATAACATATAATATATTGTCTTTCCACATGGATATATTCACTCTGATATAATAGAGACACAAATACACAGGAGCATGGCCCCTATACAGAGCCGAGTAAGCATCTCTAGTAGAAATCTAAGGTGACAGCCTTTGTTTTTTGTTTCTTGCTTTTTGTTTTGTGTTGGTTGTGGGGCCTGAACTCTGGGCCAGGATGCTGTCCCTCAGCTCCTTAGCTCAAGGCCAGCACTCTACCACTTAAGCCACAGCACTACTTCCAGCTTTTTCTGCTCATGTGTGGCTGAGGAACCGAACACAGGGCCTCATACGTGCAAGGCAAGCACTCTACCACTGAGCCACCTTCCCAGCCCTGGTGACATCCTTTCTAAAAGACAAGTGTGCAGGGGTATAAGAGAGGGGTGTAATTGATTTGAATACAGCAGTATGGAAATGTAATGATGAAAGCTTACCCTCATCCCTGTGTAACTGAAATAAACCAATTAAAAGCAAAAGAATTTCTGCTACGCGAAGGCAGTTTACAGATTTGGTAAATGAAGATTCGGTAACTGCAGTACATTACCGCATTGACCAGAAGGGTGTTTGATTCTTTCAAGAAAAAGCAAACTAGAGCACACTTCAGAGGGTGCTCCAAGCAACCCCCAGCTCCCCACTCCCCACAGGGACTCCAGCTGCTGGCAATAAGAGCTGTCATCCAGAACTTGTTGCAGATTAATTTCTTTTTCAAAGGTTCTATGCCCTCTTGAAAAAGCTGATAGAATCTACCAAGATGACGTGGTTCTCATTTTGCAGAATGCTCCAGAATTAGTGAAGCATGAATGTTTTTTTAGCAGAATTTCTCACATGAATTACCCGGTGGGAACAGTCAGAGCCATCACAGTGTGTGTTAAGATTGAAATAAAACTTTCAATTTTCAGAAACTCAACTTTGATATAGCAAATAAATTTGAAATGTAGCACAGTGACTAACAAAGAAGAGCAACAATACATATTTTCTCTGTCTTTTCATTCTAAGATTTTACCTGATAAACAGAATTCGTGCACTTGCAAGATGCAGTAAAACGGGAATCATTTCAGCACACCAGGCATTCCTTAAAAGAAGCCAGCTATTTTTCTCTATGTGAAAAATTTAGATATGCCATTTCTGTTGGAAATGTACAATCAGGGCATAAATCATAGAGGAGGAAATGCCTCTATTTTGGACCTTAAAATCAGATGATAGTTAATTTTTTCCAATGTTTACTGTTCATTTTAATCTTAAAAATCTTTAGTGACTTTCTTTGATAAACAAATACTATAGGATCTACAGACAAACATAAACTATCAGTAGAACACCGTAAAAGATAAAGAGAAAAAGATATAGATACATCTATGCAAATATTGAATTTGATGATCCTATTTGTCTGTAAGCAAATTCTAGACTAGTTGAGATCATTCTTGATGAGGTGAAGCAGACTGTAAACCCTTCTCTATGCAGAATGATAGAATAGAAATAGACTACAATGGCATTTTTCAGTTGGATATGAATGTATCTCACATAAGTACTACTCTTCTTTGTAATTACATAACAAAATGTTTCTTATTGGTAATTCTGTTCTCTCTTTAACTAGTGCTTGTACAGTGTGACAGCATGTCAGTGTTTGACTTCAAATTCATTGACTAACAAAAATAAGAATCTGTTTATATACCTGTATATGTACTTAGACTTGTCTATATATTTGTTTATTGATAGGTCATTCAAAATGTAGTTGTATATTCACTGGACAATTAACTGATTACTTTTTTATTAAAGTGTCCTATTATTTTATACAATGTGTACTTGATAAAGCTGCTAATATTAAATTTTGTCTCAATTATATTTAAATATTTAAAACTATCTGGTATTTTGTAGGTATGTGCACATTTGTGAAAAACTTGATCTGTGAATTTTTCAGGGAAATGTTCAAAAAACAGCACAAAATTCATCATATGGCTTTGATCAGAATGTGTGACATTTTTATTAGTGCATAATAATTGTGCCAAGTACTGTGTGTCACTGTAACATCTTAATACACACACATAACTGGCTGATTTTCTAGCTTTCATTCCCCTCTATGACCCTTTGCCTTCTCCTATTTTCTCTTCCTAATTTCCAATAAAGCACCTTTTATTCTCATCTCCTTTTATTTCTACCCTCTGAATTCCACATGTGAGGGAAAATAAGATATTTGTCTTCCTGATTCTAGCTTGTTTCACTTAACATGATGCAAACCAGTTCCACCCCATTTCTGGCACATGCTGCCATGTTATTCGTGATGGCAGAATCAAGGTCTGTTAGCATACATACGGCTTTCGACTTACACAACACTGAGGAACACTAAGGAAGATTCCATAATTTGGCTATTATGAAATGAAGAGTGTCATGATATAGACAGCTATGCTCACATCACAGCATCTCCACTGACTGATCTTTTGGGGCTATATGCCAAGAAGAGGTAGAGGTGTATGGTTGGATCATATGATAAGTCAGCTTGTAGTTTTTTGAGGAAATGTTATACTAATTTACATAAAGGCTGGGTTCAGTTATATTAACTGAATAAGAGTTCATCTTCTACCTTAACATTGCCAGAACTTATTCTTGGTTTCCATTCTTTGGAAATCTAGTTTTCCCAATACCACTTGCCATTGCCTTTTCCCCAGTGTAGTTCTGTGGCACCTTAATTGAGAATCAGATGATTGTAGCTGTTTGGTGTTTTTGTTTTTGTCCAGTCCTGGGACTTGCACTCAGGGCCTGAGCACTGTCTCTAAGCTTCTTTTGTTCAAGCTTATCACTCTACCACTTGAGCCACACCACGACTTCCACCTTTTTGTGTTTATGTGGTACTGAGGACTCAAACCCACGGCCTCATGTATGCTAGGCAAGCACTCTACCACTAAGCCACATTCCCAGCCCTGTAGCTGTGGGTTTTACTGACAAATCTTCTAGTCTATTCTATCCGTCAGCCTGTCTGATTTTGTGTCTGTGCCCTGCCATTTCTGCTCCTGTGGCTCTCCAGTATGGTTTTGACTCAGGGATTATGGCAATAATGCCAGGATTGTTGTTTATACTCAACCTTGGTTTAGGTAACAGTCTTTGTGCTTTCATATAATTTTGGAATTCATTCCCTCTATTCCAGCAAAGAATGCCAGTGGAATTTTGATGAGGATTCATTTGAATCTGTACATTTCCTTTGCTAGTATAGACATTATCACAAAATTAAGTCTGTCGTTTTATGAATGTAGGAATCTTTCTGCCTACTGATCTTTGCTTCATTTCCCCCTTCAGGACTATATGGCTCTTGTAGAGATCTTTTTACTTTTTTGGATAAATTTAGGCCTTGGTATTTCAATAATTTTCTGAGGCTTTTTGAAATATTATATTTCATTTTTTGCATTGAATTTTTATCAGTATAGTTAAATAACCTTTTATTTCCTATATGATGATTTTGTATCTTTATACTTTGTTGAAAATACTTCATGTGAAAACCTTCTGAGAGAATCTCCAGGTATTTTGAGGATAGGATCTATCTATCATCTGCAAAAGGGATAATGTGGCATTTTGTTATATGCATAATGATTTTTAAAGAAAATAATGAGGAGTTTTTTTACAGAAAATGTAATTCCTTTATACAGAGCATATAAAACTTTCTCTGCTCATATTTAAATGAGTTTGTAGTTCACACAATTTAAAATTTTGAGGAAAAAGAGACATTCATTCAGCAATCTATTTAGAATCCATCCAGATTTTACTTAATGCTTAATCATTGAAGGAGCTATGTTTATTGTACTGGGTATCAACTTCAACTTGAAGACATTTGAGACTTAGAGATTTATTGTGCTTCTTTTGTTATTCATTTTTTGTACCTCAAATTAAATATGTTCATGAATGTTTTCTTTCTTTAATTACTATTTTTAACTACACCAAATTCCTAAAGGCACATTTTACTGTTTCGTATATTAAAAGAATCAGAAAAAATATTCTATTTTTTGTACATATTTCCATTTGGAATCAAGGTGATATAACAAATTTTCTGTGTTAGGGAAGTCAGCTGTCTTCTCTGTTTGCATGTTAGATACAGTAAGTGGATGCAGCCACCTCCCTTACAAGACATAAGCTGTATTAGAGTAACCACTTAGCTCCCTCAGAAGCAGCAGCACAAAAGGTTCCCGGGAGACAGTGTTAGGTTTCCCCATTACTAAGTGCTCAGACATGGTGTGTTTTCCTCATGTGGTTGTCCAAATCAAGAAAAATAAGACTAAAGAATCATAACTCTTTGTACTTCTTGATTTTGATGGAGCAGATAGCACTTTTACTCAGTCTTCCTTACAGAATTGTTTAAATAGGGAAACAGGTGGACCAATTTCAACAATGAGATATATAAGATGCTATGTCGAAAAATGAGCTTTACGACTTTGGGAGGGGGTTGTGGAGATGGGAAGGAAGTGATGGTAGGGGAAAAGCAAATGAGGAGGCAACAATGCCTCGTTACCTTGCTCATGTAATTGTAACCTTCTGTACAGTATTTTCATAATAAAGAACTTATTAAAAGACAAACAAACAACTAGTCGCATAACACTGTCCAATTGCAAGAAAGCGATCTATAAAAATACAAGATTTCTATCACAGAGCATCTCCATTCTTATTAGAGGTAAGTGAAAATTTGTGAATTTGAGCTAAGCTTTTCTTTAGAGACATGAGGTTTCTGGAAAAGTAGGAAAATCTCTACAAGTTTCCTTTCATGTGGAATAAAAGTGTACTAAGCACCTTCTCTAAACGCATGTAAATTTTCTTTTGTTTTTTAATGCTTTCTCAATGGGGATGCACTCAGGTCCTGGCTTTTTAATTTGTCTCATGGATGGAGTCCCCTGCTAGCATTGCCTGGGCTGGCCTTGAGCCTCAGTCTCCCAACTTCATCCTCAGACATAGCTCGGGGCATTGGTGTGAGCCAACATGCCCAACTTGAATGTTTTTTAACATCTATTCACTTTGAGTTTAAAGTTCCTTATTCCTTACCTAAGCAAGCTCTTTTGACATCCAATCATCTCTTTTCTTTTATATTTTCACTTGACTTATTTATAATACTCCTTTCTGAAGATGAGAATTCATCTGTGTATTCCATTAATTCAATACAATAGATAGATAGCCTTGGATTCAGTCTATGAGAACATAGGACAGTAGTTTTAATGTCTTGAAGATCCTTTTATAAAACATTGGTGAAAAGATCAACATTACTGTAATGAAAATTAAATTGCAGTGCAACTACAATTGAAACAAAAATGATGTAACAAATTGAATATTAAACAGGATGTTGAAATGAATTAGAAGACAAAAAGTAATATTGATGCCTTAACATATTTACACAGAACATTTGAACAGTTTGTTTTTACTTTTTTCCATTTCCTAACACATTTTATGTTCTCTTTGTTACTGTAATTAAGTACACAGATAAGAATTTATATCAAGTTACACAAATATGGAGAAGCTTTTTGAAGTAAGTATTGTGGCAATACTAAATAGATCTTTGAGGAATTACTGTAAGGGTATTCTATGTTGTTTCTGAGATTAAGGGCAGGGGGCTGCAATTTGAATCTCTCTGTTGTCTTTTCCATACTTTTCTTTATAGAAAATTACTCAAGAGAAAAGGGGAAGAGTCTTTAACTACATCCCTAAGTAAATATCACCATCTCTCTGCCCCACAGCGTCCTGTTTCCCATGAGGTTTTGGAGTGATTGTTTCCCTCAAACATTCAAATCCTATTTTAATAATTTGGTGGAGTGAAACTTTTCCTCTTAATCAAGAAATATTTTAGAAACACATTTGAAGAGATTGTTTTTAAGGTTTATTAAAGCTTGGAAATTTCTTAGACATTACAAAATACAGATTTTTGCATGCATCATTTTGGCCAAACCTTCTCGATGATTTTCAAAAGATGGGGCCATTACATTAATTGCCATCTGCTTTGCTCCAAAAGAATTCAGGCTTAGTGGCAATCAGTATTTCAGCTTTACAACAGCCTTCAAAAATCCATTATATATTTTATAAGTTTTCACAGATGGAATAATTATCATTATGCAACCAAGAAGAGGTTATTGAAAGATAATTTCTAATTAGATTCAGTTTGGAATTGTGGAAGTGTATAGAATATAATATTTTTTCATTCCCAAATTCATGATTAGTCTCCTTTGAAACTGAGATGAACCTGAGTCACCCCAGAATTGTTTTGGGTTGAATTGTCCTAGTCCAAACATGATGACAGTTTAGGTAATCGTCACTTATTCATGTCAAGGGAAAAAAATAGCTTGCCCATGTATTAAACTAAATCTACCAAAGGCGTTTTTGAAGATTTTGTACATGCGTGTGTTGTTTTCAGAGTTGGCTGTATATTTCATATTTTGGCAACAGAAATTCTGGGGCCTCTACACTCACCTATCACTAATCGTCTATGAGATTGATTACAATGAATATAATATACATATAAATTGTGTCAGGCAAAATCTGAGTGCATCAAATCATCTGATAGATTTCTGGATGCACAGTAATATTTCCAAATTTCACATGATATGAGTTGAGGTGTCAGACATGGAGCTTTTTACCCAAGGTCAGACAATTGAGAAGGTGAAGAAGGAATTTCATTGTTCGGTGGTAATCTCAGCTCTACTGAGCTGCTTTTGGAAGAATATTTTCAACTCCTGACAGTTGGAGAACAACCCTAGAAAGGCATATAAATTATGTGCATGTATTTATTAATTATATGGATATAGAAACACAAATAATCATGCCAGGGAATTTCATCTATTATATTCCTTCCTATTCAAGATGGTGTCTAACTCATTCTTTTTTTCTACATTGTTCTTCAAACTTGTCCACACTTGCTTGCAATACTTTTTTTCTTAAAATAGGAGAATAATTTTGAATGCTTAATTCCAGCCCTTCATCTAACAAGATGATTTTGCATCACTACATTTAGTGGCTGAATGATAAGATGTTAGCATAAATTTCAAGTGTTTGATTTTCTTGAGTACTTTTCAACTGTGAGATAATTGTTTTTCTATCGTTTCCAAATAAGTAGATTCAGAGGATTGAGGAAAAAAATTTTTGAGAGATTATGGAAAGGATGGAAAGGTGGGATTAGAGGAATTAAGGAGTTAAGATGTTTATAGCCTATAGTTCCTAAACTGAAATCAGTCATATTATTCTACATATTTTTCACACTCATGTTCTCTGTTGGTAACTTTCCACACTCCAAACACAGTTTTTTTTAGTCCACATTTTTCCCCCACTGCTCAAGAATGCAGCTCAGACATCCAGCCTAGCAATGAAGCCACTTGTCCTGCATATCTGATGGAAAGACAGAAATAGACAACCGGAAGTCTGTGTGATGTCCAAGAGATTACAGCTCTAAGAATGGCATTTGGTCCTGTGTTACCGCAGCTGTGGCACAGGGCTCTTCTGTGACAGTCAAAATGTAAAGTACGGTGCAGGAGAGGTCAAACATAGGACAGAAAGGTCATTCACTTCCTTGGACTTTGAAATGAATGCTCTGGAGATAAGTTCTATCACAGTTTCTAGCCCAGAATATTGTGTCTTTCCCACTGACATGTGCAAGCTCTTTGCACACACACTTCTATTGGGATTTACTCCCATGTGTCTGAGAAAGTCACCACTGTGCCTGTGTGCTGTCACCCTGATTTCTAAGAGGTCACAAATAGGATTATGCTTCTATATTTATCCCATCCGCTTTTCTCAGCCTCACCTTTTATCTTCCCCCATACAGCCACCAAATACTTCATTCTGACTGATTCTTCCTTTTCACTTGATTCAAGTCTTCAGAAACGGGGAGAAAGTTGTCTGAAAAGAAGACCATGCAAAACATTTTACTATATGTACTTTCAAGAATGACTCATGAGTTAAATAAATAAAGCTCCTTCTAGATCTTTATACAGTGTAAATGAAATGGATGGAACATTAGTGACGGGTTCACAATGGTTGAAATCTATGCATTTCTTTTTCCATTCAGTAAAGCAAGGAAGTGAACTTTAGTCCAATTTTTACTCCTAACTAAATACTTGGCATTAGATAAGTCGTTCCAAGTTGCTGAATGTAATATTATATAATATGGTATAGTGCTTAAGATGAAAAATTCTCCTTACTACTCAATTCATATGATTTGTTTGGACAAGAATGATTGATGTTGTTTTTGATATAAACATATTAACATATTTATTATGTTAGTCACTATTTTACTATTTTTTCTTTTTGTTTTTATTCATTATGTACTTTGGAGTGCACAACATGCTACAACTTAATCATGAAACCCTAGTGTGCATACATAATAGTCACACTGCAATGAGACTAACCATCCTGAGACAGAGAATTAACATGTTTGATGCCCATATCAAAATATTCTTCAGGTACTAATGACTAAATTCCACTTGATAGGGAAAATATACTCAAGATAGCAAATGCAGGGCAGATATGCCACTGGAGGCGACAGCAGGACCATTTCACACAGAATTAGCTGTCAGCATTTTTCCTGAGTTACCTGGACTGTCCCGGAGTGGGCCTCAGCCAGCACTGCTGACAGCTGCCACCAGCCCTCAATCAGAACTGGATCAGCATTAGAAGTTTTTCCTTCCCCTAAACCACCTGGCCACAATACAATTAGATTTTTAAAATATAAAACAGTAAACAAAGCTGTCCTAGTCCATGGTGGATATAAATAATACCAGCCTTCATTCACATTTCTTGTAGATGTCATGTATACTTGAAGTTTAAAACAGGACATTCATATCTGTTTTGATACAGCTTAGAATTATATAACAATATTTAACTTTTTATTTTATTAAATATTTCAAATATAGATTGTATCATTATCACTGCTTGCCATATTTTAGAGTGAGGAAATTTTGATGAAAATTTTTGACCTTTGACTTTTAAACCAATTTCTCTTTCTACTGTCATGGTACTAACTGTAAAGAAGTTCTATTCAGTTTTTTATCCCAACACTTATTGTTCTACCAAAAAATCTTCATTCTCAATAATATCATAGGCCTTGCTTGACAATTTTGAAACAATATGTGAAAAGGTTATCATATGGCATTATAATATAATCTTTCTCTAGAATATTTTTTCAAGTTTATCCAATTTACAATTGTTTTCTAGTCTAGAATTCTAAGCATTTATTTAGGTAAGATGCCACTGCTGTTTTACAGAGTAATGGATTTTAAATATGGTATTTACCCAAAATATTCTTTTTTTACCCAAAGTATTCTTAAAGAATATTTCTCCAAAATTTCTATTTCATGAGTATTGTATACCATTTTGCTTTCTGCTCATTTTTATCAAGGACTGGAATTATTTGCTATTTTCCTACTTTGCTGATTTAAACATAGAATTGTTATTTTCATGATTTTTTAAAATCAAAACATAAAACTACAGCCTCATTATGTAGTCCTTCCTGATCAAGGAGCGAAAATCCCAAGACAGACTTGGCAAACTATTTGAGAGACACTATCTCCATCAAGAGTGGGAGATAGTGGATGACCCCTATTATGTGTGAGGCTCAGAACAGGATGGATATGGTTTAAGACTAGCACACAGATAAAAATGTTTTTGAAACATTAGAAACAACTAGACATGATGCTACCAGTCTGTTTTCTAATAAGCATAAACAGAGAAATCACTCTCCAGTCAGACCTGAGCTTCAAAGCAAAACACTATCTCAAACTAAAGCCTGGGAATAGAGAAAAGAGGTAGAGCACCTGCCTAGCTAGCATAAGGTCCCAAATGCAACATTAGAACTTCACCCAAACACAGTGTGTATTTTAAATGCAAATAAGAAACCCAATGGATAGTGAAAAACAAAAAAAATCTATACTTGGCCATAATTAATTAAACAAGACACTAAACATTCACACAGTGAGACCACAGGAGGATATTCTTAGGAGAGGATCACAGGGGCTCAATAGCTGTGTGCATATGATCATATAAAAGGATGCTTATCAAAATGCACTCCAAGAAATGAACACAAGAGGTTTATTTTTATTGTAGAGTGTGGTGATTATTTTATTTGGTTTATTCCTTGTGTCCCTGAAATGGTGGGACCAAGGGTGAAACAATTCAGCAGTGACGTTTACACAGATACTATGCTGGAAATAAAGTATGCAACTTGGAGGGGAGGTGGGTTGGGAAGGTAAAAGCTGGGAGAAAATGAGGGAGGGGTAGCACTGTTCAAAGAGAAATGTACTCATTATGTAAATATAACCACTCTGTTACATCTCCTTTACAGACTAAAAACTTAAAAAAGAAATAACATAATGATCGCCCCAAATATTTGTGATTCATTTTCAACAATTGTTATCAAGTTACTGCCACAAGGCTTTTGTCTAATTTCTAATGTTATTGTGAAATATTTTAAAGCATAGTTCATGCATTATGCTATTTCCTATGTATTTCCTATGTGTTTTCTATGAAACATAATAAGTTTGTTTTTTAATAAGAATTTCTAAAGGAAACTCTAAGAAATATCAAAACTAGTCATATATTATAATTATTATCATAGTGCTCTGGAACAAAAGAATCCACAAGAAGGAGGATGGGCCCAGGCCGGCCTGGGTTTGAAGGAAAAGCTACCTCATTAGCCACATAACTTAAGTTGTAGAGGGCTTGCCCTCAAGTTCAATTTTCAGTACCAATATCAAATCAATTCCTATCTCTGTCTGTGTCTCTATATACATTCTCTTGTTTCACTGAAATATTTGCTAATCTCGGCATGTAAAACCAATATACAATCAAGATTACGTGTGTGTGTGTGTGTGTGTGTGTGTGTGTGTGTGTGTGTGTGTATGCCAGTATCAGGACTTGAACTCAGACCTGTGTGTTTTTTGCTCTGGGATAGTGTTTTACCAATTGAAGGACATTTCCTCTATTGCTATTTCTTGTCTAATCAGAAATAATACCTCACAGACATTCTTCCCCAGGCTGGCTTCCAACTTTAATCCTCAGATCTCAGCCTCCTTATTGCCTAGGGTTACAGGTGCGAGCCACTGACTTCCAGCTTGTTATTGTTTCTGATTCCACAATTTCCCCTTATTTTTTAACATATACTTTGGTAATTATATTAATTCATACTTCCATATTCTATCCCTGTTTTCTTGAAGGATCTTATTAATTCTTCCTATTATGTTTGCTGGTGTTAAAATCTTGCATAGAAGAGTTCACCTGCCTTCTGTAAATGTTGCTTTTGGTGCCATCCTTGGACTCTGCTACCAGCAGTTCTGAACACTTTATCTAGCAGGACTGAGAAATGTTGCCCTGCCTACACCAGAGTTGGGGCAGAGTTCTACCCGAACTGTCTCTGAAGGGAAGCACAAGGGAGGACAATAGGTCCTTCTACCTGACCATGCTCTTGCCTTGATTAAATCCTCAGTCTCAGGACACTGATGGATAGATGTGTTGGGAGTCTTTAACATGTCTTTCTTAAGTCCTTCTTCTAGGGACGCCTTGTTAGGAGAGAAATGGAAAACTGTGCATTTTCTATTAGAACAACATCCTTTATCCCACTCACATGTACACGCACGCACGGACACACACATGCACACACATGCACACATGTAGACTTCTTTTTTTTGGGGGGGATCCAGTCGTGGGGCCTGAACTCTGGGCCTGAGCGCTGTCCCTCAGGTCTTCAGCTCAAGGCTAGCGCGATACCACTTGAGCCACAGCGCCACTTCCAGCTTTTTTCTTATGTGGTGCTGAGGAATCGAACCCAGGGTCTCAGGCATGCAAGGCAAGCGCTCTACCACTGAGCCACCATCCCAGCCCCACATGTAGACTTCTTAATCCATGGACATGTCTGAGTTCTTCAAGGCCAGGGATCTCCCACAATGACATGAACGCGTTTTGTTGATCTACTCGACTTTTGAATACTGTGCTACCCTTTGGAACAAAGTAACATGGGGTTGTCAGAGAGATTGATATGTATGTTACAGCAGACGGAATTCTTGCATTTCAGTCTTCCATTAGTCTAGCTTTTCCAATGCTTACCCACTAAGCTCTTCTTCTCAGCTCCATTCTTAAAAAAGTTACTCTGATCAGTTGATAAAATACGGCTTAGCATTAAGCTCCTTTGTATTTTTCTTTTACTTTGGCTATTTGACAAAGTAAATTTATAAGGACTTGTAGTTTCCATTATGTGGGATAAGCAATCTGATCTTGTCTTTACTTTGTTATTCTCTCTAAAGCATCTCAGTTCTGTGAGTATATTTAAGATTCCCTCTTTGATACGTTTTCAATAATTTGACCTTGATGCCCCTTGAAATTATTTATCATATATGTGCTGGAATTTGTGAACATGTTTGGCTTTGCGGTTTTCTAAATATTGCCATGTCTAAAGTTTGTGAGATATCTGAGTATGTATATATATACACATATATACATACATATATATGTATATAAAAAACGATGTCTGAAGTTATAACACAACTCACTGAAGCTTAATGAAGCTTACTAATGAAGTTTACTTTTTAAAATGTTTCCATCCTTCACTTTGCATTTAATATTTTTTAAAAATTTATATGTATTTCATTTTATTAGGATTTTTCTAGGCAATGAATCCTGTTTTAAGCATACACAATTCATTTCTATTCATAAACATTTATACTTCTCCAGAAGTCTGGTTAAAATAGTTTCAATCTTTATTTTTAAAAATTTCTATACTTGGTATATTCAATATTTTTCTCATTTCTTAAACATAGAGAAATGGCATTTTAGTGTCCCTAAATTGTCTGGCAGTTTCAATCAAGTAAGTTCTGAGTCAGCAGGGAATATGCAGCAAGACCTTGCCTTAAAAGTATGAAACACACAAATAATTCACTAATTATAGGAGTTAGCAGCAATGAAAGTATTCACTAAACTATCAAAGTACATTTTAATTCCCTCTCCAGTTGTTAGTTTTTTTTTTACTTTTTTCAGAAAATCGTACATGAGCAAGGGCAATTATTCACCAGCTATGGAAATATGCATTTTTAATGATATCTAAACACTTGGCATTCTATGAACTTCTAATATTCAACCTAAGTCTGAATATCTTCCTGAATTATCACCTCAGGTTGAATTTCTTCATTGACCTTCCTTAAAGGAACTAGTCACAAAAAGTACCTCTGCTTGAGGAGACTAAAGAGGCCACCCAGAATCTCTGTGTTCTTTCTTAATTAGGTGTTTTTAACAACCCTTTATAACAAGGGCAAAAGACCTCAAAATCCTCCCCGGAGCTGTTCAAAGACATGTGCAGAATATTCAAAACAAGATCTTGTAGAAAAAACTTCTTGGCTGCTAATGGCTTCCTTGATGACTATATTATATTCAGCATTTCCTTTAGGTCTCAATAATTTGTTTTGCATCCTGTGAGACAAAGAAATAAACTCAGTTTGGTATCAGGGAAGCTCTAAACAGATGTGGTAGAAGATAACTTACGCAGTTACAATTGGTGGGGCGTGGATTACCAGCTGTGGTGGAGACAGTTGTGGAAATGAGGCTGAGCTAAAGGGGGGTTCTCAATCATTTCCATTCTCTTTTTCTGTAAGCTATTTTTTATTATCTTCAAGTACTTGTAAAATGGAGTCGTTGCTATTCAATAAAGCAATTTATGAGTACGATGTATCCTGATCGATGTCACCCCTTTCAATATCCTCACCTTCTTTCCCACCTCACCCCTCCTCTCCTTTTCATCATGTTGTAGGCTGTACGTTAAATTTTTTGCTTCATTCTCCCTCTTCATTCATTTACGACCCTCCACTTGACTCCATCCCCACCCATATCAAGTACCCATTTCCATTCCTTGGCATAATAAGAGCTTCTCAACCTCAGTCAGTAGGCTGAGATTCTTGTTTTAATACTTTAAACGCTAATGGACACTCTTCAGACCAACCTTACATGTGATAAGATTTGACTGGGCAGTAATGCTTAGTATTTTTCATCTAAAAACATCCCTACAAGTTGAGAAGAGAGGAACTACTTCCTCATCTTTGCAAACTATCAAAGAGTAAATCGCTTGCATGGGCATGTAATCAGAATATTTTATAGCACCAATCAAGTGCATTACTAAGTCTCTCAGGTTTTAAGCGGATTCATTTTGTAATTTTGTGTATGTAATTAACTACATAAAATAGCCTAGACTGAGAATGTAAACTTATTTCTATTGCGTTAAAGAGGAGAAATAATGATTGTTTTTCCTCTTGTACTGATGAGGATTTTAATCAGTTGGTGTGAGTTTTCAAGAATTGTCAAGAGAGAGTAAGCACATTAAACAATTAAACAAGTTAAAAACATTAAAAAAAAACTCCTTCAGTATCAGCTGTCAATCTAGGACATTAAGTAACTTTGAAAACTTCAGAGAAAATCATGATATGGTTTAAATCAGATGGTGTCTGAGTAGATATTTATAATTATCCTCACGAAATTACTGCTGAGCTACAAAATGTAAACAACTAAGTTAATTGGACGTAAATTAAATGTATCTTTTATCCCGTTTATCTCAGTTGCAAAAGTTGTAACTTGTCTTCAGCAATCGTGTGAGAAAATGTGATTTCATAACTCAGTTTTCTTTTGTTTCCTATGCTTTAGGAATATCAAAGACACGTGCAGGAGCCTAAAGGAATTTAGTTTTCCTGGTGCAACATCTCCTCTCCCTGAAGAGGGCCAGCTCCCATCCAGAGGGGAGAGAATGAAGACCGTGGCATGGCTGGCTTTCGTGCTGGGTTTTCCTTTCCTGTGCTCTTGTCTTACAGCCTGGGAGAACGCGGGAACTGAGAGGGAGGAGCAGGAAAGGGGGTCTCACTTGAGAGTGAAGCGCGGCTGGGTGTGGAGCCACTTTTCCGTCCCGGAAGAAATGAACACGAGTCATCACATTGGACGGGTATTTATTTCCCCCAAAGGTTATAGTTATCTTATTGTCACCTAAACCTGTTTTTCGGGGATTTCCGGGGTTTGATGACTTCTGTACTGACTGGAGAAACGATGAGGCTCCCACACAGCAAGGATTATTTGGGATTCTGCGAACAACTTCCAACACTTTTGTTTTTCACATTTCACTTTAGGCTCCTGCAGGAAAACGGGGGCTTTCCTTGTCGGTATTTATATATTTAGCGAGCTAGTAAGGTGAAGGGTCAAAGGAGCTCTCCAGTCAAGGATCATTGACCAATGCACTTAGCCTACTGGCATGTTGTGTTAGGCTAATTAGAAGATAGTTTATCCTCTTCAGATTAATACTCTCCTTTTAAAGCTGATGTTTCAGAACCATTCTTAACTTCATTTTATTAAATAAATTTTTATTGTGAAAATACTGTGCAGCAGGGGTACAGTTACATGAGCAAGGTAATGAGTACACTTCTTATCAAGCATTCTTGCCTCCTCCTTTGTTTTTCCCTTACCATCCCTTCCCTCCCACCTCCTCAACTCCCCTCCTCCACCTAAATTATAAAGCCTAAATTATAAAGTTGGTTTTTCAACATAGTGTCTTGTATGGGTCCACCTGTATCCCTATTTAAACATTTTGTTTTCCCTTCCCCAAATTATACCAACATCAAATACAGTGAAAACAGGGATATACAAAGCAACAACAACAAAAAATCACATGGTACCTTATAAATATGTTAGAAACAATAGCAAGAAAGAAAAAGAAACCACTTGTGTCCCCATCTTGGGGTTCATTTTTTTCAATAGGGTTTATTTGCTTCTTGTTTTAAGAATGTTTCTTTTTAAAAATAATGTATTGTTATTATAAAGATGATTGACGGGACTGCAATTACATGAGTCAGGTAATGAGCCGCTTCCTTTCATCCAGTGTCATCTGTTCTCTCATTCTCTCTCGGTCCCTCCCTCCTGTCTCCACCTACCTGTTGTATGTATCCCTCATTTTCTTGAGTGTCCAGTGAGCCCCACTGCTGCACCTTTCCACCCCCTTTCCCTGAAGTTCTCCCAATTCTCCCCAGCCTCTCCCAAACATACATTTGAATACACCACACATAAAAAAAAAGAAGACAGAATCATCAAAAAATAAAAATTAAAAGAGAGAGAGAGAGATCTCTTGTTTCCATATCTTGGAGCTCCTTATTTATATAAATATATATCTATATATGTTTATATATATATATATATATATATATCTGTTGATTAGTGAAGATGAAGTGCAAGGAATAAATAACTTCAATTTCTAATTCTATCATTTTTCTTAATCAGACAGAACATCTCCTGTTTTTGGCTAGGGGTTTATTATTATTTTGCCAAACATAGGTAATTACAATGCCAGGTACTTTTCTGTGAAGCTTTTGTCTAGATGAATGTACTGAAATAGGTTTAGCTGGTATTAAAATTTAATTGGGTCCAAAGAGTAAAGCAAACGAATATACTTGTTTTCTTCTTGATTCTGGCAAGTTTCTGTTAATGTAGTTATTCACCCAATCCACCAGCCACTATGAGCACAATCCCATTTACTCGATGATTATCTTGGAATCTTAGGCAAACAGATTTTAAAAATGTGTGTGTGTGTGTGTGTGTGTGTGTGTAATTGCCTGCTATAAATAATATCACTCTTTTTAGTTTTTACCTTGTGTGGAGGCAAATCAAATGCTTGGTAGCATAAATGAGTGCCGACTCTATTATTATACAAAAATATTGAGGAAAAGACTTCAAGAGATTTTTTTCCTGATAAACCAGCTCATGTGGCTTATATGATATTCAAATAACTGCTTAAGAACAAGTGTAAAGGATGTTTTCATGCCTATAATTAACTAGAGAGGATAAATGTAGCTGATATAAAGCACATAACTCTTCAAAATGAACTGTTAAGTACAATGAAGTAAATATTGGATTTTTTTGGGCAGACAGATAAGCTGCTGAGCTGTGGAAATAAGGTCGAGTGCAAGCATGGTAAATTTCAAAATATATATACCAGAGGGTAGGAAATCCCAAGTTGTTAAACTGTAACAATTCTGATGCAAAAGCACAAGTAAACATTTTGTTTTTCTTTTCTCAAATAAATCCCAGCTATTCAAAACATCCAACTCATTGTTGTTTTGAAATTGTATCATAAATAGCCTAAGTAAATTTATTCTAAACTATTATTAAATTTAATATTTCATACTACTATTGAAAAGCTTCTCAAATGGTATTAGTATGATATGACTTGGAAGTGTGAATCATTCATTGTGCACTTGGTGTACTGACTGAATGCCTATTTAATTTCATCAATTTCTTAACATCATATATAGAAAATTCCTTCAAGGAATAAATAATTAAGGTTTATCAAACTGAACCAATTCAGTAGTGATACTCACTAAAGATTATGTCAGAAATATTTTTATATATAAATTTAAGTTTTAAATAATTCCTGAATTCTCTGAATACTGAATAAAATGAACCTACATATAATTGAGAATTAAACAGAAGAGAATACATTTTATAGCTAAAAGTCAAAGTTTAAACTTTGGTCTTAATCATAAGCAAGACATAATCTAGAATTAGATATACCAGATACCAAAGCATAAATCTACAGGAATTTGTGCCTTTGAGAAAGTTATAATTTTTCATGGAATAAGCCATATCTCCTAATATGATTATTTTAAAAATGAAAATGTCAATTTGTACATAAAAATGCATGCAATAAATAGCTAAAGATTTGTTGAGATAATCATTTGCTCATCATGTTCCTTGACTTTCTTCCTGTTTTTGTTTCCTGTGTATTTTCAGCCAAGACACAGAACATCCATTGTTTAAATATACAAATAACTTTTTGTCCCAGCTTTTCTCTAGGCCCCAAATGAACACAAGTATATAAGAATATGGCTCCAGTATTTAAGACTGATGTCACAAAACACATTCCAATGAAATACATTGTACATCATTACAACTGTGTATTGTTAAGGATTGTTTTTCAATTACTATATGACTTCATTAGAATTACCTGTTCACAATCATAAAAACCTATGCAAGTCTCCCTATTGAAATTTAACTCTCAGTATCCCATTTGATGGTAATAGTGATTTTGAAATAAATATCTTCAGCTAAACATTTTCTGGGCTTTTGAACATGGGGAATGATGAAGACACATGAAAACCAAACAATTAAGACTTGGCTTGCCTTTACACCAAATCCAGAAACTCAATCGCTTCTCTTTGCATTTGCAGCTAAGGTCTGACTTAGACAATGGAAACAACTCTTTCCTGTACAAGCTTTCAGGGGCTGGAGCTGGAAGTATTTTTGTCATTGATGAAAGAACAGGTGATGTTTATGCCAAGCAGAGGCTTGACAGGGAGGAACGGTCCCTCTATAGGCTGAAAGCCCAGGTAATAGACACCACCACCGGAAAGGCTGTGGAACCTGAGTCTGAATTTGTCATCAGCGTATTGGATATCAATGACAATGAACCAAAGTTCCTAGATGAACCATATGAGGCCACTGTACCCGAGATGTCTCCAGAAGGTACTGCATATTCATTTACATCACAGATAGTAGCTTGGACAACACGTTTGAAATTTTGAGTCCATGTTATATGGGTTAGGAACTACACGAGCACCTACAAATCTGTTCAAGCAAAGAATTTGCGAAAGTGGATGATGTAGTAAAATTATATTAATTAAGCATGTTATTAAATTTTATCTCAGACTTGAAAGCAAATCAAAGCTTAGATCTCTTTTTTATTTGAACAACTGATAAAATTCTACAAGATCTGTACATAAAAATAGGGAAATGCAGTCATTATCAGAGCCGTTGTATGCATCCAAACCACAGAATAGGCCAGGTACGGAGGCTTTCACTTGCCACCCTTGCTACTCTTGATGCTGAGATAAAAAGAATCAAGGTTAGAAGCCAGCTCAGAGCAGAAGAGTTCTCAAGATTAAGAGTTCTCTTATTAATGAAAAAAAATGTTGGGCTGGAGGTGTGGCTCAAGTAATTGAAAACCAAGTGTGAGTGAAAAATGTGAGCAAGAGCAAAAGGCCCTGAGTTCAAAGTTCATTACCTGCATAGCAAAGAAAAGAGAGAAAGAAGCAAAAGGGGGGGAGGAAAGAAGAAGGAAGGAGGAAGGAAGGAAGGAAGAAGAGAGGAGAGAGGGAGGGAGGGAGGAAAAGAAAAGGAAGGAAAAGAAAAGAAAGAAATGTGGGATATAAAACTCCCAAATCTAACAAGCATTGAACACTTTTGTACAGCTGCATTTATTTCGTTTCTTTTCAGCTCTTATGTTGCTGTCATTAATCATTTAAATGTCATACATATAGATGATACTAATTTTGTAAGATATAATAATTGACTGTCTTGAAAATCAGAGATGCATTTGCACTAAGGAAACAGTCATGGTTATGCAAAAGTCTTTTTCCCACTTGGTAAAAAAAAATGATAGGACACTTTAGTTCCAAAATATTTTATCTTGACAACCTAATATTATGTATCAATATCATCTTAAATTTTGCCAACATGCTTTAAGATTGCATTACCTAGATATCTGATTTGTTATCCAATGATTCTAAAAATTCATATTGAATTATGTATTTGCCTGTTTTTTCCACTTTCTGATATCCAGGTAGGAATTTCAAGATGCCACTGTATAGAAATTCACTCTTTATTTAGACCATGGGCAAATTTAGCTGTGCACCCTGAATCAAAACTAATTATCATCAGATATGAAAAATGTTTAAAAAAATCCAGTGTCATTAGCTGTGTCAGGAAATAGTTCTGTGCTTTTCCTCTTCCTGTTAACCTTCCTCTGCTCATTCTTCCCCGCTCCTTCTGCATATTTTTGTATGCCTCTATTTTCATCTCTATTCTTCTTATCCTCATCCTGGTTCCAGCAAGCATACTTTCATCATAATAGGTACTAAACATTTTTCATTGAATATCAGAATGGAGTTATAAAAACAAATGGCCATTATATTCTAGTATTTAGTATTAAATGAACAAGTGAGAAATAGCTAACTGTAAAAATGTGATAATAATTGATAAGGTACGAAATACAACTGCGAAGTAACAGCAGATATGATGGTGATTAATTGCGTAGGGAAACAGGGCACATTTTAAGAGATGAACTGTGAAGAAAGCAATCCAGAGCAGCCAGCTTCGTTTTAGAGTGGCTTTACTGAATTATTTTTGATACACTATTTATAATTATGTAGGAGTCTCAACGAGATATTTTTGTCTCTGTACACACTCTTGTATTATATATACATTGGTTTACATATAATTTAGGGAATGCTGATTGCCTCTATATTTGAAATGTATTTGCTTCCAAACATGAACTCTAAAATGAATGGAGAAATAATATTGTGTTCCCAATTACCGTTCTGGGTAACAAAGCTTTTTTTTTTTTTTCTTCATGCAAAACTACATGACACATTAGACCAGGAGACACAGGGTTCCTGGGAAGAGCATGATGATTAAATAAGGGAGCGAAGGGAGACACAGAGGGATGGAATCACTGCAGAAGAATTAAAACAGGTTGGGAGAAACTTAGTATCAATGTGAATTACAGAATGGTTCTACTGGAGTGAGCTGAGTTATTCCTGACCGCAGGGTTTGCAGATTCATTGCTAAATAGTGACTCATAATTCTCACTTTTGTCAATTAAAGTATGCAGTCATTTTATGCACTTTAATGGTGCCTAAACAATACTCTAATAACTAGGTAGCTCTCTCTTTCTTGATAATAATTTTGCCTATATTTTATTATTCATATATATAGCACCTATTATATATATTATCTTGGTATAATAACAAAGAAGGCATCAAAATAAAGTTAGTACATTGTCTAATAATTAACTCAACCTCCATTGCCAGTAAAAAGCCACAGTTCTGCAGAGAAGCATTTTGACATAAACACTGAACACTGATTTCAAGATGACACTTGAAATCTAGGCACAGATAATGTGTCTGGACAGCTCAGAGAAATTCCTGGTATAATTGGGTTATTTATAGTTTAACATTAGTCAATTTGTATATGAAACAATGATATTAAGTAAATATTTATAATTAACTTATTGTGGATGATAATTGGTATTGGTATCATTTATGTATTATGTATATGAAATAAAAAGTTAAAAGGCTGCTCTTAAAATTTAATTTTAGATTTTTCTGCCTATAGAAAATAAGGAGGAAAGATTGTTACTATCTTCTCTCAGCTCACTTATTGGTGCTTTACTTGATAGATACTATTCTTAAACTTTCTCATAGTAGAAGCATACCTCATTTCAATATTATGTCTACCATTTCTTATGCTTAAATGAATCATTTTACTTACCATCAACTTCAGAATGTTTTTATCAGAGAGACTTCATGAGTTAAAAAGACATTACAGATTTGAGTGCAGATGTAGTTGATTATACTGAAATTTATAATTATTAGGGAAATATGTCAGATTATCTATTTCACTGTTTAGAGACAGACAGAAATTTTGAGTGAATAATATTTATCATCAATTTAATAATACCATCATGTTACAGGAGAGTGATCAAATATATTAAATGCACACAAATTCAAATAACTTCAATTATTTCTCAGGAAATTACAAAGGGTTTACTTGAAATTCTTTATGTTTTAAAATTAGTTGCTAGTCATCCACCTTAACCACTTAGATGAGAGGCTTGGAAGGGGAAACACTGATCAAGATACATTGTGTACAAGGACTGCTTTATTAAGCACAACTCCTTTGAACAACTACTTGAAAATAATAAAATGATATCGAAAGTAAGGTGCCATAAAATTAGTTTCTAATATTTTTATATCTTAGACACATGAAGAGAAGAAGCTTGAATAAGTTGTTATTTCCAGGTTGTCGGAATATATTGTTAGTTTTCTTATATGCGGTTAAATTGGTTTAGCTTAGATTCTAAAATCTCAGATTTTTAAAAGGAGAAGTATAAATGATACAACACAAAAATAATAACATTGACCTCATTTTCAGGTGGTTGTGGTCAGACAAACAAAAAATAATTGGGAAAATAGTTTTCAGAATTAAGGTGAAAAATTTGAAAATATCAATTTCCTGAGTTTCACTTGGATATTCTAGGTTGTATGGTAATTGTCTTTCAAATGTAAATGAAGTAACCATGGGTCAGTTCAGTATTTCCTGCTTAACCAACAGCCTTAATGCTAATAAAATTCAGTCTCACTGTGAAGCTAATTAGAGAAACTTATCTAACTATATCTAGAAATATGACCACTTAATTATCTAAAGAAACATATACATATTTTATGTTTGCCAAAATCACAAATTTAGGGTGTGTATAATATTTAACCTATTGTGCTTTAAATTTGAACAAAACATCTCAAAGAATTTATTCTTTATTCATAAAACCAGTGACATTTAGGTTTAAGTAGCATTCTTATCAGAAGATTTATATCTTAACTTGAAGGAAATCTTGTTAACCTTTATACTACTGAATTAAAAATCAAGAAAATATTACATTCTAAAATAAATGAGCCACCTTGAAATCTTTTGTTTGAATCTCACCATTCAAACAATAAACTGGAATGTTCAATGGTACATTTCAGCATTGAGTCCTAAATGTAAGCTTTAATTACACAATGTCCATGCTCTGGGTGACTTTCTTCTCACCTGACTGGTATCCAAAGCAGTAGTCATTTAAAAACCTATCCCTCTTTTATGTTTATGTGTTTGGGCATTTTTCTTGATCACAGGGAATAAAACATTCTATGAGAGATGAGACAACAGTGTCTAGCAAGGTTTTCTTACCATTGTTGAATTTAACATGTGAATGAGAATCATTCAGGCTGCTTTAAAACAGTAGCTAGTTCACCATTTATGTTTCATTGTAATGTTTCATTTGTATCAAAAGAAGGAAGAAGCATAACATAATGGCAATTTGCAAAGAAATTAACCGATGTCTTCCACTAAAGTGCTTGGCACAAGTTTACACCCTATCTGTGTCTTTTTAATGAGGTTTACCTATGCCATGTGACTGTATGAAACTTGCTAAAAAAGAAAGTGTAACAGATAGCTTTAAAGATTCAGGCACTGAGGAGAAAGCTATAATTAGTCATTTAAATGTCCGCGTGGATAAACGTCTCTCAAGTGCAATGTATTCAACTAATGTTAGCATACATGCATCAGTATTTCATAAATAGCGGTAACTTAGGAGATTGTGATAGGTCATTGTGTCCAGTAAAGAGAGCAGGAATCCTTTGCTTACAAATTAAGTTTTAATTTCCTGATAATGTGTGTTTGCTGCTCAGGAACATTTGTCATCCGAGTGACCGCAAGTGATGCAGATGACCCTGGTACTGGCAATAATGCACGCCTCCTGTACAGCCTGCTTCAGGGCCAAGCATACTTCTCTACTGAGCCAACAACAGGTATCTCTGAATAAAACAAAGTGCAATACGACATGTGGTGGTTCAAGAAATAAATGCATTTTTTTGTAAATTACATGCAGTTTTTAAACTGGTTTTCTAAAGTTAGGGCACACATGTGGTATAAAACTCATGTCAGAATTCTTAGTAATGTGCTTGACTAAAAGACAGACAAGTCAATTTAAACATGTGAAGAAAAGACATAGGGATTTGGCAAAAAGTGTTCTTGGAAAAATCTGTAAACATGTAAAAAGCCTTTAATGTCAACTATCATCTGGGAAGAAAAATCCTACAGAGAACTATTGTTGCAACATGATGGATTAAATATAAGGTTGAATTAAGTGTATTTAGGACAAACGATTTTAGAAAGTTCAGTATTGTAGTATTTTTAGTCATATTATACTTGATTTAATTCTTTTTAGCCACAGCTTCATCCATTTGGACTAACTAGTTGGATGTGTCCTGAACTATTTAGAATATATATATATATATATATATATTATGCTTATATACATATATCTATATATGTATATATATATATATACTATATATAGTATGTATATATGTAGTATATATTTATAGGTATATATGTGATTTAATTGAAAAATATTTTAAAATGTTTTTGTGTTCAAAATGGAGATTAAGCTTATGTGTCTTTTTCTAAGAAACTAATAGTCTTTAGAAATAAATAAAACAATTTTTGCTAATTACTAAATAATATCAGAATATACTAATTACTAATAATATCAATGAACTAAAATGTTCTGGTTGTTATTTAGAAGAAGTTATTATTTCTATACTATTTAATTTAAGTGATATAAAGAATTAAAGTAACTTTGTTGGATCTTGGGCAATTATTTATTAATTCTTAGAGAAAATATTAAATACTTCAGCTTTTTCTCAATCAAAAATTCATGAGAGTAGCAAATTCTGGTGAATTAAATTTGAGTAGTTATATTCTCATTTCCCTCAATGACAGTGTGCATATTTATGATTTGGGAAACACTGTTTTAGTTACATGAAATATTTCCTTGAAACATTGTGTTTCAATTTCTTCACACAGTCCTAGTTGAGAATGACTGACTAAATACCACAAATTATCCAAATTACTGAATGTTTCTAGACATGATAAAATAAAATAAAATAATCCAGAAACATGGCCTTTTTGATGTTGGCATTTAGAGAGAAATTTTGAATATATAAATATCAATAAACACCTGAGTGATTTTGAAGTGAAGCAATGTAGCTTAAATACTAGAAATAATTGAGGACCAGTTTAAGTTGTATTTGAAGATATCATCAAAACAGAATCCAGAGCTAAGGGAAGAGTATGTGGGTGACCATCCAGGATATCAGGGAAAGTAGAGAAATTCTTACAATGGGAAAGAGTTAAAACTCATAGATCAACTGCACTTAAGTTTAGATCATCTTTCCTTCTTATGAGGACCATCCTAGACTACTCTGTGTAAAGTTGAGGTTCACATCGCATACTCTGTGGGCGTTGTGTGGCACTGTTCAGTGGATAACAAAGGAATGCCTACATAAAATTTGGCTTAAAGTTACCTAGGAGGACATGTGGTTAATGATGAAATAATGCTTGTAATTGTAATTGTATTATATATTTAAAGGAGTCATAAGAATATCTTCTGAAATGGATAGAGAACTACAAGATGAGTACTGGGTAATTATTCAAGCCAAAGACATGCTCGGTCAGCCCGGATCCCTGTCTGCAACCACAAGTGTATTAATCAAACTTTCAGATATTAATGACAATAAACCAATATTTAAAGAAAGTAAGTATAAGAAATCTGAAATCCCGTTGTAATGTGAATACAAGTAGTTTGAATATACTTACATTTGTTAATGATTACATTAATGAAGCACTGCTTTGGCACAAGAATTAGAATAACTAGAATAAGATGAGGGGTAATTCTTTTCAGTAGTGTGAAAAGTCAATTTGAAGTGAAGAAAAATATATTGCTATTATACTAATAATAACATTCCTAAAGTAATGGGTCTCCAGTTATCAAGGCTTCCATTATCTTAAAATGTTTGTTACTGGTTTCTCATGAGTTTTCTTCAGGGCTGTATTCCCTCTGTAACTTGTAGGGGTGATTCAATTTCCTTGTTCTTTTACTCTTAGGAGATTTCAGTTGTTTCCATAAAGTTGGCCTCCTTGGCTGTTAGGTAAGGAACATCCTGACCTTGTGGTTTTCACAGGCTGGTTCATGACCAGCCCACACATCCATGCAGCAGTTAGAGCTATCAGATGCTTCGGACACTGTCCTATCTCTTTCAAGAAATCACGCTTTTACATTGGAACCTGATAAACCTGATAAGTACTCCATTTCTGAATGAATAGATGAACATTTTGAATTCCATCAGCAGCTTTATTTCTTCCTCTCATGGAGGGAAATGTAGTCATGCAACTGGGTGGGTAACGATGGGACGTCTTTGTGGGGTCATTCTCCACAACACAAATGAAGATTTGAGATAGTAATTTACTTCCATCCTTATAGAAATAAAAAGCTTCATTTGCATATACATCCGTATACAGGTATCATGCCATGATCATGGAAAAAGCAGATTTGCAAAGACAATTTGGAAAGTTTTTTTTTTTCTTTTTCTTTCATTCCTTGCTTATACCAAAACCTCAGTCCTCCGGAGATCTTGTTGGGTCTGTGGGCTCTACACATACTTGCATGCTTGGTCTCAACTTATTTTTTCCATCTTTGCTCTGTCATTCTAATGTTTAATTATTTTTAATATGGCCATAGGCTCTAATCAAGTTTCTATGCTTGTGTTCCATAGCACAAAATTTTCTGTATTTCTACTCAAATTTTGTGATCTTGTTAAAACACTGGTCAGATCTTTTCATCCCATGTCTTCCAATCTTACAGCAAAGGTCAAAACCCTAAGTGTAAACTAATTGATCCTGTGTTCCCAAACTTCCTGGGGTGGCCCAGTCTTAGCCAGACTTCATCTACATGTATTATGCCCTCTCTGTTGGGAAGGCCAACCCAAGCCATTCTGCTCTGTTCCCAGAATACACAAGGCATGAGTTTTTACCTTCATGAAACTTAGTGTCCTTTGGTACTCACTACTTGACTTCAGATCTTACCCAGTAATCAGGTCTCCCTTGAGCAAATTCTAGCAAAAATGTATCATAATATTGCCTTCATAACTTACACAATTCTGGTATTTCTGCTACATTTCCAGTAAGACTCTGAGGGCATTCTGTTCTCATTGTGTTTTTTGCTGTGTGCCCACCCGCCATAATGGACTTGGTAAAGGATTTTTGTTAATTTATTTTGTAAAGCTATGTATCCATGTATGGAAAATGCACAGACTAGGAAGAATGTAGATATATTTTCCCCATAAGTTTAAATGCACGTAATTTAGTATAAACTTGATAATAGTTAAGTATTTTGGCCTGTTTCTAAATTTGTTACTGTTTTCTCCAGAATACATGGTAATTTGTAATTTCCATGATTAAATAAGTGAATATTGAAATTTTTAACAATAGAAGAAAATTATGCAGTAAAATTTGAGCAATAATTCAGTATTATTGCTCCCTTGTTTAAAAAAATCACAAAAATATTAAAACATGTGGTAAAGTAACTTGCTGTGGCTTTGAAAAGAAACAAATACCTCTGCAAATATTTTATTATAAACTCTTCTTTTTCAAATCTTAGAATGTCACATACTTTACAGTATCTATACTTATGATTTTCTACATTTCAGCGAATAGTATAAGTAGTACATTTATAATAGTGTAGATATTTATTAGGTTTTAGCTTGTCGTTCTGAAAAAAAGAGAAAGTCCAATAAGCTGTAATTGTTTTCATGTATTTAATATATTTACCCCCATTATCTCTGCTTCTCACTTTAAATTTTAAAATTTTCTTTCTTTATATTTCAAACTTAGCTAATGTTTATAACCTCCCATCACAAATGAATTATTGTAACTAGAATTCAGCTAGTTCAGACTCCCCTAACTTTATTGTATAGATGGGTTTGTTCTTTAACATCAGGTATCGGGAAAATTCAAGTAAAAGTGAAAATTCCCTTTTTATCAAATTTAGTTTGGATTATTACAAGACACACAAAGAATAAACCATATTGTCAAGTAGATGAGCATAAACATGAAATTTTGGGGTCATATATTCTAATGATAAGATTGGTAAGATGTGTTGGCGAATGAATGGTTGATATCCAGGAAGCATGTGAGAGAAATATTTAGATTACCAAGTAAAAGGAGAAAGTATATACACACAATTGTTTGCAAATATACAGAAGCACAAAAACATGCATACACTTTCTAAAAGAAAAAAAAAACAGAACATGACGTCCAGAACAAGTGACCAGAAGAATAAATGCCAATCTTTTAGCATCTCATAAATAAAAAATTCTATAATTGGGAGTTGCTTATCTTGACTATGATAACCCATTTTGTTTGTGAAGGTTTATACCGACTCACTGTCTCTGAATCAGCACCTACTGGGACTTCCATTGGAAAAATTATTGCTTATGATGATGACGTAGGAGAGAATGCACAAATGCATTACAGCATTGACGACAATAATTCACAAACATTCGACATCATCACCAATGATGAGACCCAGGAGGGTATAGTGATATTGAAACAGGTAAGTTATTAAAACTATTTGCTTTGCAGAGCAATGTGGAACCAAATCATAAATACCTGGCATTTGTGTGTGTGTGTGTGTGTGTGTGTGTGTGTGTGTGTGTGTGTGTGTGTGCAGTTTGTTTGGATTTTTTGCTTCATTAAGTAATTGAAGTTAGGACTCATGATTTGTGGCTTAAGGAGAAAATTAGGTTGGAGATAAAGGAGTTTGTTTTTATAAAGCTTCTGGAATTATACAAATAATTGTTTGTTTTTTTTCTAGCTGAAAGATAAACGACAATTCTAGTCAATCCTTTGGGTTCCTTAAGCTATTTCTCCTGTGTGTAATGCCCTTCTTTCTCCTGTGTACAATGCCTTTCTTTGTAGAAGGTGGATTTTGAACAGCAGAGCCATTACGGCATCAGAGTTCGAGTTCGAAACCCTCGTGTTGATGAACATCTCCTCCACTTCCATGCTGAGCCCTCCTCCACGTTCATTGCAATCCAAGTGGAAGATGCAGATGAGCCTCCAGTTTTCTCCCTCCCGTATTATGTGTTTGAAATTCTGGAAGAAAACCCAAGGGGATCATTCGTTGGAGAAGTATCAGCCACAGACCCAGATCAAAAGAAATCTCCCATTAGGTAAATCCATGAACGTGAGTAAAGCCAAGAATCCTGTGACCAGCAATCTCCATGTAACTATAAGAAAAGCTATTCATCTCTACTTCTAGTTGTTTTTGATGAATTTGTAACCATGGAACAAACCATCCAAATCAGGGAGCCTCATTGTCAGTTTAAACATGCAGCGAAATAGCTGACTGGCCACATTTAAAGCAGGCATCCTGGCTAAATTCAGTGAAATGGACAAGTGATCAAAGTAGGGAGGGAAATGGGGGAAAATATGGAAAAAAAAGAAAAAAAACTTCTTGTTTTCTAAAATGACAGCAAAACAAAGCTGGCAAATCGTTGATGCACATAAATGTTTTATAATTGAAACGTTACTGGAAATTGAGGAAAATTTGTGGGACTGAAGAGGAGTAAGATGATATGTTGGATTAGAAATATATTCCTATTCAAATTCAAATGGATTTAAAATATTTAATCCATTAAAATAGTTTATTTTTTAATGAGGGTTATCATTTTTCTTTTTCTTTCTCATTGTGTGAGTTGTCTGATTTGACCTATAATCAAATTATGGGTTCCTTTTCACCAATTTTCTTTTTACTTGCTTTTTTAACACACAATCCAGAAAATTCCAAATTTTCATATATTGATTAAGAAGTGGACTTGTGCTTTTCTCTTTGGACTTAAGGCTTATACAAAGAAGAAGATTGCTAATTAAATTAAATTAAAATTATTTAATTTGTTGCCAGTTCTGGGGCTTGAACTCTGGGCCAGGGAGAACTTCCTTTTGCTCAAGGCTAGTGCTCTACAACATGAGCCACAGCACCACTTCCAGCTTTTTCTCTGTGTGTGGTACTGAGGAATCAAACCCAGGGCTTCCTGCATGCAAGGCAAGCACTCTACCACTGAGCCACATTCCCAGCCATTTAATTTTATTTTATGCTTATTGTTTATGTGTGTGTGTGTGTGTATATATATACATATATATATGTATATATTTATATATATATATATATATATATATGTTTGTGAATTACAGGGGATTGAACCTTGGGTCTTATATCTGATAGAAAAGCTATACCATAAACACAGACTTAGATTTTTGTTGGCTTGTTTATTTGTTAGAAATAGGTTTTCACTAATTCCAGTTAAACTATCTCTAACTTGTGATTCTCCTATCTCTGTCTCCCAATTAATTGGGACTATGGATATGTGACAACATACTTAGATGGAGCCATACTATATTTTTGTTTCTATGTTATGTTCCACTGTAATCTTTTACCTTTGAATGCCTTTCAACATGGGAAGCATAGGTCCTACTCCTAAATATCACATATGTATGATAATGTATATATATGAAAAATATCATATTCATTTACATATGTATATGTATATACATGCATTATATATGCATATGCATTTGCATATATTTACAGGTATGACATATATATACATAGATAGATATGTTAGCTATATCATATATGTGTGTTTGTGTGTGTGACATAGAAACTACATATAAGCTTTATCCAAATTTCTCCAATTTTGACTCTCATATCTATCACAGAACATTGAAAGGTGACTAGATGAGAAATAAATGTAAAGCAAAAGGGCTAAACATGTGGTATAGCTCTGGTATCTCCTTTGCACCAAAAATGAAAGTTAAAAATGGATGATGAAAGAATGCCCTCTCTTTCTTCCTTGTCTGTCTGTTCAAAGTGAAAGGCAGTCCACTGCTGTTGTTCTTGCCATTCATCTGTTGAGACATGTTTTATAACATAATGCTCCAGAGCTTTTCAATAGCATGGGAGATACAAAAGCCAAAGATATTAAGAATCTAGGAAGGGAACTCAGGAGACATGGGAGAAAAATGCCATTTGCAGTTCCACAACTAGGTCATGAAAAAGGGAGAGAACTTTAGAAGGAAGCCTGGCAAAATCCACCTATAATTGTAGTTGAACTCATAGAATAAGAATTAATTCTATTTGTTTTTAGAACAGTAATATAGCTATGTTTGTATACATTGTTTTCATAGACAAACCTGGATCAGAGACATAGGTAATTCTTTACTATTTTCAGAGCAGTTCTGGAGAATAAATGGATTCCAATATCTGTTTGTTTTTCTTTGTTTTGTCTATTCTATTTTGCCATTGCCAGGGACTGAGCATGTTGCCTGGCAGCCTGGTTTGGCTTGATTGCTCACAGGCAGGGTTCTTGCTGCTGACTGGAACTTCCCCCCATTCTGTGTCCTTCACTGAACCAGTGAGAAAAGCACCAATCACTAATTTGAACTGGGTGGTAATATTATAAATCAAAATAAAGTAATGTCTTACTTATAATCAACTCCTATGTCTGCTTTTCATTAAAGACTTTAAAAATCTTAATTTTTTCTTGTACATGCATGTAGGCATATATGTATAAACATGTATACATATAATGTATATAGTAAATATATTCATATATATAATTTATACATATGCATAAATACATATTATACTAATATATGATTCAGTTTTGTTATTTATATAAATTGACTTTATGTACAAACTAGATAATTATAACTCATATCAAGGCTAGAAATATTATACCATATAAATAGAATACAGAAATTAAATAAACCTATAAATAATCAAACAAAATGCTTTTCAATGAAGAATAAAGATAAATAATATAAACCACATATCAATGATAGCTAATCCACTTTTTCTAGGGGGTCATATTGGTTTTAATTTCCATTTGAATTTTCTAGTGGACCACCTATTTATTTTAACCATGACTCTTCTTAATTCCTAACAGATTATTATTATGCTATCAGACACTACAACTTCTTACCAAAGTTTTGTATTCTTTGAGAAGAATAGTGTTTTATAGGAAAATGATTAGATGCTTAATATCAAATTAGCATCTGTTAAAATAGCTTCATATTTTCCAACCCATCTATTCAGTGAAAAATACAGCTGGTAGTGGATAGTTCAATAAAACAGTACTTAATGTTTGAAACAGAATCTATTTAAAATTGAACTCCTCTAAGACTTCAGTTTCCTTAATTTTTAGTTTAATATTCCCTTGAACATCAAGCTGCAAATTAGTATAATATTTTTGAAGCTTGCCAATTTAAGATTATAATATTCTCATCTTTGCCATGTAATTAGGGCCATCTCCTTGAAGTCTCATGAAAGTTTTCAGAAATGCACGTGCAAACGAAAAGTTGTCACTGAACCCTAGTTACTACTCTTCTTCGATTTTTATTATTAATCTTTTGCAAGCTGATGAAACATGCGGAGTGCTTCAAAGGCGTCTTTCATTGTGGGTTGGAGATCATTTTCTGACGTGTTGCATGAGGGAGTTTTATTACTCCAGTTCCTTCCAGACATGCTGCATTATATATGTAATCAACATGTATATATCCAAAGTAAGAGAGTAGATCTGAAATATTTCTAGTGTCGAAAACATTATGTAGCTCTAGAAAGAATTAAAGGTCAATCTGCTATGCAGAGAGAATTTGTTTTATCATCTATTATCACGTATGGTGTAAAGAATCAGAAATAAACATTTTCTGTGAATCAACTTTCAAGAAAATACGATAGAATTCAGTAGCTAGCAAGGCATGAGGTCTAAGAGAGAGAGCAGGGGCCATGAAGGGCAGAACAGACTTATTTCATTAAAAGTATAATACGCTTACCAACATTTATATTTACCATGACTTATTCATACTTCACTTTACACATGATCTTTGCCATTTGCTTTTAACCAAGTCGTTTACTATTTAGTGTTCTTCATGGAAATGTGAATGGTAGACACTTAAAATCTAGGACCACTTTTTAAAATTATCGCTACTGAGTTGGATCTTAGAGAGAGGAATACATTTAACGATTTGGTATCCCATTGATTATATATTAAAAGTGTGTAATATGGCTTCTTAATATTGCTACATTGATAAAAGGATAACATTAAAGAATGCTTTCCTTTGGGGACAGGTATTCTATTACCAAAAGCGAAATATTCCTTATTGACGAAGGTGGTACTATAATCACCACGGGGCCTTTGGACAGAGAGGACACGGCATGGTTCAACCTGAGTGTCGCCGCCATGGAAACCGGTGAGTACATGTTCAGGAGACCAACAGTGTGCTTTACATATAGATTTACAGGCACATTTATGTTCTTAACAACAAAAGGGAGCCATGCAGCTTACATTTCTTTGGCTCTGACTTACTTCGCTGAATATAAATTTTTCCAAGTCTTTCATTTCTTTTTTTTTTATTGTGAAAATGCTGTACAGAGGGGTTACAATTAGATGAGCAAGATAATGAGTACATTTCTTATCAAGCATTGCAGCCTCCTCCTTTGTTTCCCCTTCCCATCCCTTCCCAGCCTCCCCACGCCTCCCCCGACTCAATCCTCCCCCCCCACCAAAGTTGTAAAGTTCATTTTCGACATGACAACTTGTACTTCTCATTGTTGTAATGGATCCACCTGTATCCTTATTTAAACGACTTGTTTTTCCCCTTTCCCTCCACAAATTATACCGACATCAAATACAGTGAAAGCAGGGATTATACTGTGGGGGAGGGACATACAAAACAACAAAGAAATAATCTTATAAATGCGTTAGAAACAAATACATGAAAGAAAAAAAACATTTAAATACATATCTTCTTTCATTTCTGTATGAATGGTCAATATCATTTTTTCTGATGGATGAGTGGAATTCTATTGTGTGTATACACCACATTTCCTTTAGCCATGCATCCACTGAGGGGCATCTGTGTTGATTCTATAAGATATTATGAAATGACTCCAAGAAAAGGAAATAAGAGATATTTTTATTTCAGTTGCTAGTGTTGCTGTTTTTGTTTTCAATTCCCTTTGTCTTGTTTGTTAGTTTGTATCTGGGAAGGTGGGGGGGGGTAGAGGAAAGATGGAACAAGGGTGAACAAATGCAACATGGTTAAGCCTATGAGTGGCATATTAATTGGTTGTAGATATCAAAACAATTGTATTTCCTATTCAAATTAATCTGTTCAAAGGGTCGAATTTTAAAGACTAATTGTTTCATTTTTTCATATATTTCTATTTTGAAGCAGAAAAAATATCAAAATCAATCCAATTATTGACATAAAATTATGACTCAGTTATCCAATCAATCATATTAATTATATAAATAATAACTGCAACACAAAATAAAAGAAGTCCATGATTCCTATTTTTTTGTCCTTAGATTTACTATGTCACTCTGACATATTGGAAGTAAAGATGAAATTTCTATCACACATATTTATAACTAGCTTACATGGAATTTCAACCACCTTGCTTGTTCTTGGTTTTCCTGGCGCTTTCTTCATGTATCTGCTCCATCCCCCACTTTACTGGACAGTTTGCAGGTGGCACTGCTGAGTAAAAGGCACATCCTACAAGCATTTGCAGGGTAATGAACAGCTCTGTGGAAACACAATAGAACTTGGGTCTGGATGCTGGTGTTTCTGGCTATGCAACCAAGAGTGAAAAAGAAATCGTAACAGAGCAACAAGGCCTCTTGGAAAAGAAGAAATGCCAAGTCTATTATGGTCAGAAAACACAGATGTTTACTTTCGCAGGCGGCCTTCATTCATTGAATATTTCTGAGAGCAAGAAGTTTATAATGTCAGGCTTTACAAAGCTGCTGTGAGAACAATTTCATATTGGTTTAAGGAAAGACTGGCTGTCTTTGACAAAATGATTTTCTGTAAGATATGAATTTGAGCTATTAAAATTTAGCTATTGAAACGTGAAATTTTATTGAATTTATAAAAATGACTTCACTTGAAGCTCATATATTAGAAGTTTTTGTAAAAAAATCTAGCATTTTCTTTTTTAAATTAGGGAAATAAACAATATGAATTATTAGTTATTAGAGTTATTAAAATAATATAGTTATCATAGTAAGATCCAAAACATGCTAGTCTTTTGGGAGTGAAATTGGAAAACAATTGTATGAAAGTCACTAAAGTTAGGCAGATAGTGTAATTACAACCTGTCCCATTAATTAGATGGTAGCTTTTTGTCTGAAGAAATCTATTATTAAGTTGCTATATCTACCATCCACAGAAATGATGAATCAAACAATTGTGTGTGCTTACATACATTCAACTACATGACAATTGCATAACACAAGCCTATATTTATGTTTTCTCTTCAAAAGTGATGATCAAATATTTAATCTCTAGCACACCAACACACAAACAAGCTGTCTTCTCAAAAACTATCCTCACAGGCTCCAACTGATCAATAGCATCCATTGTAGGAAGGGAAAACTTGACACCAAATATTCCCCACAGTTGTGCATGAACCATTCAGACACCAGAACTCTATCAATGTATTAAAGAATTCCATAGGCTTTCACTTTCTATGGTGAGCATGTTAGAGAAAATAGCCAAACAACAATGACACGAAAGAAAACTATGATTGTTCACTAGCAAACATAGCCAATCTCCTCAATTATAATTTCACACAATCACTTATAAAATATCTAGTTTGAAAGATGATTGGAGAGTTATGGTGAGTCTTGAGAAATTACTCTGTTTATTTCATTGAATATCTCCTCTCTACATCCCAGTGTTTCTTATAATGATAATAAGGACATTTTAAAGTTCACATTACAGTTTGAGATAAATGTGGCTTCTGTTTTATGTAAGGTAAGCTTGAAGCCTCTTCAGGTTACTCTCCAAACCTCGAAATGAAGGAAGCAGAGATCAACAATGAACAAGGATTTCAAAGCCAAAAGACTTAATAAACTAGTTAGCTAGCATAACTAATGCATGATATTATCTTTGTCTTATACCATATTTTCTCTCGTTGTTTATGAATAAGAATAATGGTACTTGCTTCACTAATTGTTTTCTGAATTAACCACACTTTGTTTGGTCTTCACTTCTTTCCATTGGTATCCTTAAATTTAAGAGTAATGCTATTTCAATTAATATTCTTAATGTAGGAACTAAATCAGATGATGTGTAAGGCTTTTTTTTCCTAACCAAATGACAATATTGTCTACAAGCGTGATCCTGAGTTTCCTCTACCATGCCTCTGTGTTTCTTTCCTGAAGAAGTTTGACTTATCTCACCCTAAAACATTATGTGACTATTAATACAGTGATTTAATCAGACTTCAGGAGATGATTAAAATGTTGTAAAGATCTTAATTAAAACTTTTATTTTACCAAGGTAAGTAATAAATAAATAAATAATCAATTTGGATTTGAAATTCTAAATCCAGCAGGATATATATTCTGATTGCATATTTATACTTTAAGACAGCAAACAAAGTTCAGATGTTGTAAATAACAACAAAGAAAAGTACTGAAAATTTCAATTGACCATATGGTTGTTTTGACATTTTTATATTCTTTTTTGCTATTTAAAAACATATTTAGTCATTTCTTACTTTTTTGGTAGATTTCTTGACTCACTTAGAATATTTATCAGCTTAATGTTTATAAATGACTTCACCTTGATATGATGTGGTCACATTATTTTCAAGTGTATTCATTATATTGTATCTGTGATTCATGTTTGGTTTTCAAAGCTCCACCCTGAGCTTTAGAGCACTGATGCTAGCTTGTTGCTCAGTTATCCTGACTTCTGCTGTGACCTTAGGTGGTATTTAACCCTAGGTGGTTTCCTCATGTTTCTGTCAGAGAAACTGGGATGGAGATGGTGCTATACATGCCATTAGAAGTAAGTGATTAGTACAAGTGCTACCATTATCCTAGACTTCAGCACGTTGTCTCTAGAGCTATCATTTCCTATTTTTAGTCATTTCCTACTACAGCTTATTACAAATTAAAGCTGCCATGAATTGAATGTGCTAATTTTTCCTTGACTATTTTAGATAAAAATGTGAATCAAATTTATCCCATCCTACCTTTTCAGATGCATGCTTCTCCATTTTACCACTCAGTAATAATGGCCTCAATACCCCCAATCAATAGACACAGAATGGCAAGTTGAATCCAAAGGCAAGGATCAACATTGTCTACAAGAGATACATGTACAAAAAAACAAAAAAATGAAAACATTTCCTTAAGATGAAAGATTGGAACAATATTTTCTAAACAAAAATCCTCATCAGCAAGCAGAGGTAGTAATAATCACACCTGATTAAGTAGATTTTAAATCAAAATTGGTAAGAAGAGATGAAAAAAGACTTTTCAATTTAATGAAAAGAACTGTCCAGCAGGAAGACATAAGTATATCTATGCACCAAGTGTTGGAGTATCCAATTTTGTCAAACATTAGCTGACTTAAGAACACACACAGATCCAAACACAGAAAGAGTTGTTAGTTTCAACATTCCAGCCTTATGATTGGATATAACTTCCAGGTAAAAATTCAGCATAGATACCTCACATTGAATTGAGAGCTTATGCCAAATGGACATGAATAGCTATAGAATTCTCAACCAGCAGCTACAGAAAATATATTCATTTTGGCACTGCACAGATCATTTTCCAAATTAGACCACATTGTGTGTCATGAAGCCAGTGTGTGTAGATTTACAAAAATTGATATAACATAGTATATCCTGTCTGACCACAATGGAGTAAAATTAGAAACTAACAGAAAAGCTATTTTTTTCATTCATGCTTGAAAAAAAGCTTTCTCGAGATATTTTCAATAACTCTAATGAATTTATGCAATACATTTACTAAAGTATTAGTTATTTTCTTCATTCTGTATATTTTATAGAAAATGAACACCAGTTTTCTTCAATTCCTGTGTATATTCAAGTTCTTAATATTAATGATCATGCTCCTGAGTTTTCTCAATACTATGAGACTTATGTGTGCGAAAATGCAGAGTCTGGCCAGGTAAGACACAAAAAAGTTACTTAAGTCTAAGCAATATATTATAGTGCCATTTATTATAAATAAATAATATATAACAGTATATAATACTTATCGTATGTGGTTCATGCAATATATTGCACAGATTACTTTCAAAAATATATTTATTTCAATTCACATATAAGTTTGAAATAATGCCCATTATTGTATTTTGATGTATATGTATCTCTATTTCCAGTAGAGCTTGTTTGGTGAAGGAAAAATTAATGATAGACTCTTCCCTTTTTTAATATGCAGGTATCTTTTTTGTCAGTCGTGGCTTGACCTCTGGCCTGGGCGCTGTCCTTCAGCTAAAGGCTAGGGCTCTGCTACTTGAGCCACAGTGCCACTTCCGGTTTTCTGAGTGGTTTATTGGAGATAAGAGTCTCTCGGACTTTACTGCTCCGGCTGGTTTGAACCATGATCCTCAGATCTCAGCCTCCTGAGTAGCTAGGATTACAGGTGTGAGCCACCAGCACCCAGCTGTAGGGATCTTTTTTTATCTCTTCTAAAATTTTGGCTTCCAGTTTACCTAGTGATATATGAATGCTGCTACTAGGAATCTTGCTATTAACTTTTAGCTTCTCATTATTTTGAATATTGTTCATCAATCCTGGTGTTTTTGTGTGCTTTTTGTTAGTAAGGTGTATATCTTGCAGACAACAAGTAATCTTTTCTTCAGAATCCAATTATCCCATAAATGTCTTTGTCTTGAAGGTGAACACTATTACTTTCTAGCATTGCTATTTGTTTATTTGTTTATTTATGCATTTATTATCAGTTATGGGGCTTGAACTCTGAGCCTGGATGCTATTCCTGAGCTCTTCTATTTTCTGGTGGTTAATTGGATATAGGAGTCTCGTGGACTTTCCTGCCCAGGCTAGCACTGAACTGTGATCCTCAGATCTCAGCCTTCTGACAAGGATTACAGGCATGAGCCACAGGTGGCTGGCTCTAGCATTGTTACTGGGCAGTGTGTGCTGGCTTCTGTGATTTTGTTGCTTTTATCATCTGGCTGATTCTTTGCCTTCCATTTTCATCTTAAGAGTTTAATGGAAATAAGATTTCCCGTGTTCTTTTAAAAGTCTGACATATGAAGTGATATGGAAAAATGCCTGTGAAGTTATCATTCTTGCCAGGCATCATTTAATGAGAAAGGAGGAAAACAAGATTTAATCTTCACATATGCAGACAAAATTACATTCATGGTTTTAAATGCCAAGGAAACCACAACTTTCTTGATTTTCATTTCCTTTCTTTGATATATCCTGGTCAAATTCAGAATCTCACACATTCATCCCCTTTTATGGCAAATTCCTTTGTGCATCTGAAAGAAGGCTATGTGGCTACCTATTTTTCTCCAGATAATTAGAGGGAGAATCAACAATAATCTCCATGATATCACATACGCTAGAATTTACTAAAATAATCATTAACCATGTTATTGAGTGTAATCTATGTATAGATCTTCTTTTTACACTGTATGGACTCATTTTAATAATCAAATCACCATATTTAAGAATGAAGACACAGTGTCTCCTAGATTGTCACGATTTGTGCCACATGATTTTTAGTTTGTTCCTTTTGAAGTTAGGTTGATTTTATTTTCAAATTGCAAGATTTTTCTTCAAGTATACTACAAGAAATAAATGTTTTAGCATCTATCTTTACCTGAATGAACTCGATCATGCTCTCACAAAGTCCCATAACGATGCTTTCCTCAGAACTTATCCTTGTCATAAGCAATTAGCAATACATTACTGTACATTAGAGTACTTATTACTGGTATTCACAGGAGATAGACACTTTAATGTGCTTTTAGTGCATTATAGAAAGCATATTTGACAGATTCTTTATGTATATAGATTTTAACAAAGTATGTAAAATGTGTATAAAATATAATTTAGATTGATGGATATTTATTTAACTTAGGAATAATAACCAAATCAAATGGTGTTATTGAATGCCATTCATCTAATAAAGCATCTTAAAATGAAGAAAATAAGAGTAGCTTTTCAAATTGGCTTCTAATGTAATAGAGCAGCCAACTTAATGACTCTTGAAGTAACAAAATTTGAGGTAATTAGATTCTATAACAATCAATAAATCATCCCAGAAAAGCAACATTTATCTATTCCCTTTCATGTTCACATCAAATCAAAACGACCCAGATTTTTTACTTGAATTTGCAAATGTTTAACTTAAAATAATTTGAATTGGTGAAACTTCTTCAGTTTGTTTAGTTTTGTCAATGTAAATTTCAATGTAGTTGAGGACAAAATATAATATTTTAAAATAATAATGAAGAATAAATAATGCATAAAATTATTTTGATAGCCTATCTTAGATTTTGTATTCATTTCAATAGAGATAGGTATGTCTTCACTGTAAGGAGTGTTTTCTTAAAGATATTATCAATATAAATGACAGTTTACCAATAATTATTGGCAGCAAAAATAGTTGGCAAAATATAATGGTGGATTTATTTTAAGGTATTGGCAGTGGCTTAACTGTGCTATAGTATTAGGAGAATGAAGAGATAAATCCTTCAATTCCCAAGTAAATATTATTCTCGTCCTCCAAGTGATCAACATGATGACAAAAATATAAAGTTTTTTTTCTAATATTTTGGTCTTATTGTTGAATTATGAAATATAATTCAAAGAATATTCACAGCTTTCCTGTGAGAGTTGTGTATATCCTTGTACAGTTGGTGGTTTTGCTTTCTTAATTTTATGAGTAAATTCAACAGGGTATCACAATTATTCTACTCCTTTTATTTATTTGTTCTAAGTTTTCTTTTGTTTCATTGTTTTGTTTTGTTGCTCTAACCCACATTTCTGAAGAGGCGACTTGTTTTTTAGAAAAGATAGTAATTAACATCTGTTTTCTAATGTTTATTTTGGAGCACTGTAGGAATAGGTTAGTATTCTAAAAATCACAAGGGTATGTGTCTATAAACTGAACTCAAGTATATGTAATGTGGGAATATGAAATAAGAAACAACAGCAAACAAAAGTTTGGAAGATTGTCACAGTAGCAAGGAATGTTTATCACTCATCACTCTTTTCAAGTTAAACAATGATCTGGATATACAGAATTCGAATCCCTTGTGTGAAAAGCAACAACAAAACTTCTGTTCTTCCATTCCCACTTTATAAAGATTTCATCTGGATAAAATTATGTGAGGAAATGAATAGAAGACAACTTCACTAAATGTAATTTTCTTGCTACAATAGTTCTTAAGCATCAGGCTACACTTTATGATTTATTTCATGGAGTTACCCTTGTCTAAAGAGATTTGAATGAGCTTAAAGGTGTCTTTAAATTTGCAGTGCAGAGACACCACAAAGACAATATATATTGCATAAGTTAGGCTCATATTCCCTCAGGTGCTACAGTGTGCCTAGTATGTACAAAAAGTTAAGAATTTTAGAATAAGTATTAGGTTGCTTGGATATTATATTTTGTTTTATTGGATGCATCTGGCATTGATTGTGTGCAGTAGTCACATGAGATACAACTTCAGTTTAGCTAAATGAAGTGTTTAGGAAAATCAATGTGCAGTTTTTGAAATTTTCTGCAAATCTATTGTTGTTTAAAAATACTAAGTTACAAAACTCAGCCACCTGGGCTTAATGGAAGTAAAACAGGAAATAAATTGTACAGAAAAATAAGAAAGCATTTTTAAACTATAATCAGTAATATTATTTAGGTATATATTAATATATTATAGATAATGTACAATACATATATAACATACATATTAGTATTATATGAATATGTTTATTAAAATATTAGAGAAAAACTCCTGAAATATTTTTGGTTAAAAGAACTGCAAATTGAATATTTTCAAAGTTATAAAATACACATTTCATTTTTAAAGAAATGTTTAAAAAGATCTTGAAATTTTGATTCAAGTACCTTTACATACATCAAAGGAAATAAAATGACAAAAGTGACCATCCAAATTACTGACACAGAAACTGCTACAAATAATGCTGTTCTACTAGATCAACTACTATTAAGAACAATGAGAGTTGAGCTTTGGAAAAATAAATCATTGTAGAAAGTATATATATAAAAATATATATACATATATATTTATGTATACATGTATATATGCTATGCATGTAAATGTGCATAAATACACACAAAACACACATATATATGCATTTATATACATATATGTATAAATACATATATATGTCCATACAATTGCATATATATATATATATATGCACACATATATACACATATGAGAGAGTAATGGACATCCGGAATTATATTTAACAGAATAGTTGTATTGATTAAAATTATTGAAAAAATTATAATAACCATTAATTTTAGGTAATATAACTTTGTGAAATGATTACAGAAAAGGTGTCTGTTTCTGTCCAAATCAAAATGATTACAACACTGTTTCTTAAAATAGCCCTTCGAAAATTAAATTCTAAGAAAAAGGAAAGATATGGAAAAGTAGATAGAGACAGAGAACACAGACATTATGATCTAGATGTTCTTGGTTTATCTCTGTTCATTTATAGTAGTTTTAGTTTTTTTTCTTTATGCTGTACTGGGTTGAACTCAGAGCCTCATGGTCTTGCTTGGATTTTTCACTCAAGGATGATGCTTTACCACTTGCACTACATTTGCATTTCTAGTGTGAATCTTTCTTTCCTTTCTTTCTTTCTTTCTTTCTTTCTTTCTTTCTTTCTTTCTTTCTTTCTTTCTTTCTTTCTTTCTTTCTCTCTCTTTCTCTCTTTCTCTCTCTCCCTCCCTTCCCCCCTCCCTCCCTCCCTCCCTCCTTCCCTCCCTCTCTTCCTTCCTTCCTTCCTTGTTAATTGGTGGTGAGGGTCTCATGGAGTTTTCTGCCTAGGCTGGTTTTAGGCTGTGATCCTAGAATCTCAGCCTCTTGATCAACCATGATTTCAGGTGTTAGTCGCCAGCATCTAGCTGCACTTTGACTTTTAAATAGCTATTTAACAATATTTGAGTCCCCAAAATTATTTCATCAAAGTAATATATTTTGAAATAATTTTAGTAGAATGTATACAACATAATGAACTTATTAATATTTATAGATTATTATAGATTTATAGATTATAGAGTGGGAAGCATTCATACTTTTAATGTGGTGCAAAGTATAAGCATCCTAGACCAAATACATATTTCATAAAGATTTTAACAACATCTTCCAATTTGTAACCTTAATGCAATTCCTACCTTTTCTTTCACATATTTGTATTGATAAGAATTGCTTATTAAGAAAATTGGAAATAGGAAAGTTTTGTTAATTTTGTATAATAATTCAGTATCAATATATTAGCTGATCATTTTATTCTAATATATAGTTTATAATCTTATTCAGCAAAGCCTTAATATCTTAAATATGACTTTTATTTTTATCTACTCTGCAGAGAAAGAAAGCCTCAAATGAATGTTTTCTCAGAATCATAGTGTACAACAGTAAATTCTTAGACAAGTTGTCAGAAACATGGGTTTAATGAAGACCATACCTATGATTTGTGGATAGTGAATATTACATTTATTTTTTACCAGAATAATTTGTCTAAAAATTACACTTAATAAATGAGCTCATTTTTGCCTCTTTTTGTTATCAAAATATAGACTAAAAATGATTAACACTCTAAAAATGGCCACCTTTCCTCCCATGGTTATCTTCAAGTCAAATCTAGTTGACAGTGCTATAAAATATCTATCCTAAAACTACAGAAACTGCCAATATTTGGCCATATTCTGCTTACAAAGGATTGATTTTACTTATATCTACTTATTTTATTATGCCATTCTCTGAATCATGCTTTGCCTATTAATTTATGGTTTTCTTCCAGAACTAACTGCCTGAAATATTAGTCTAAAAGTTGCTAATTTTTCCTGCCATAAATTTATGACATCAGTATGTTTAGTTAAGCAAATCCACATAAATCCCTCTGAAATATAACCAAGTCTGCAAACATGAAATGACTTGTCATTCTAATTGAACATAGAGACAAAATCATTTTAATTTTTACATTCTAAGAAAAGCTGAAGGTCTATTGTCAATGGTGTCCATATTGTAGGTCTTTTTGTTATCACAGAAATAAAGTGTGGATGTTTAAATTTAACTTAACACTGTTTTAGGAAGCTCATGTGTCCAATTCTTTCATATCTGTCATTTCCATTTCTTAAAGCAGTGGAAGACAGTAAATAATGTCTTACTGGGAGATCAGTTTATGAAGTGTGGGTGTAAGTTTGGTTTTCTCTGAGAAGAAGGTGGTGAAACTCTGCAGGTCTGATTTGCTTATACAAAGCCCATGATAATTTTACATTATTTGAATATATATACATGGTCAAAGTGTCTGCAGTTTTCTCAAGCCTTCATACACAAAATAGAAACATTTCTAGCATCTGCACAGAGGTCCATGTTTTTTTAAAGCTCCTCCTTGTCTGAAAAGCAAGAATGTATATGCCAACAAGCTAAAAATAATGTGTATGATTTATTATCAATAGTATCTCAACAAATACAGATCCAGTTCAATTACTACAAATATGTCACCTTTTTCTATGTAAATTTTAGAAAAAAACAGAAGGATGTTTCCTTGGAAATCTCATACTACCTATGCACTACTTACACATGAAACTCTCTGATAAACTCAGTGATATAATCCTAAAAATTAAGTATTCTTACCTCCAGCTCTTCGGCATAAAAAATTTGTAAAGTGGCAAAGTTAAGATTCAAGCTAGCAGTCTCCTAAGCCCACCCTCTTACTCAGTCTATATAAAATCATAGGCTAATCTACACTAAGAGTTTTATCCTGATGCAGCATTATATACTTATATTTATTATTTTGAGCATAAGCGAAAGGCAATTCCATTTCCCCTATACGATTTAGCTAACAGAATGATTATAACTTAATTGGAAATGTGCTGTGAGGATAGGTATAAAATGCACAGAAATAATATACAAATTGAGCTAATTTCATAGTGTTCTTCATGCATCTGGAGAAATGTATGTTCTATGAACTGTAACTTTTATGAAATTAGATCTGTCATCTTGAAACTAAGGAGAGTTTTACCGCACCCCATTTTTAAAGGCACTTTAACTCTAGCAAACTCAAAACACTAATTTCCACAATCAATTTTGCTTAATTTCCAGAATTAATCACAATCTCACTATGAGATCTTGACAAGTATGTCTTCTTTTTCTGACAATAACGAGCTACTTGACTGACACATTCATGTCTTAAAATAAAATAACTAATTGAAAACGGATCCATTCATATCTGCATTGAATTCGCCGCTTTGCTTTTGTGTGATCTGAAATGCCTAATAAAACATAGATGTGCAAGACTTTTCCTATAATCTTTATGAGTCAAAGGAAATCATATGCATTGCCCACTAAAGCTTTTAATGCATTATTTCTGAAAAAAATCAATTAAAAAACTCATTACTTTAGGAAATACTTTAGAAAGCCAATAATTCTGCCACAAATTTTCTCTAAGAGCAAGGGGGGGAAATTTGTAAGTTCAGCAAATTCAGATGAGAATGAAAAATTCAGGATGATAGGGTCAGGACAAGTTTTGATATATTATAACCGTGTTTTGAGAGTGTATAATAAACTTTTCTTTCTCATTCATGCACAAGAGTGCATTTGGTATGTAATGTGACAACCCTTTGTTGACAGAATACGTGCACATAATTTTGTTCTTAGAAAATATTTTAATGTTTTTATTAATTTGACATTATTCTCCACAATGCCTTCAATGATATTTGTTAAATTTTAATCAAAGATTTTAATCATATTGAAAAGTAATAAATGACAGTGATCATTTACATGATTTAAAAAAATCTATACCTTTTTTTTCTAGATAATTCAGACACTCAGTGCCATAGATAGAGATGAATCTCTGGAAGATCACCATTTTTATTTTAACCTATCCACAGAAGACACAAGCAACTCAAGTTTTACACTTATAGATAATCAAGGTAATATCATTCACTACTAAATGTCTCTTCAATCTGTTCTTTATAAAATGAGTTTGGTTTCAAGATAATCTGTGGCATTGAGTTCTATATTTGTGCAACATGATATTGTTGATGAGTGTATGAAAAGAATGAATATCCCATGGAAAATGTGTTTCAAGTTGCAGGAAGATTGGTTCCATTGCTGTGTTTCTTTGAATTAGAAGAAATGTTTGAAGTCATCTGTGGCTCTTAGCTGTTGTAGGGACTGATTGGTCCTGTAAATGTAACGTAGCTCTCTCTCCATGTCCTTCCACATCGCCTCTAACGTCCTCTTAAATTTGTGTCTTAGGATAAGAACTGTTTGATTGGTTTTCAGATATCTGGAGTCTCAATTAATTTCCATAAAGATATAAAATTAGATTGTCTAATTTCTTATTGTGAGAAAAACTTGCATTATTTAAAGAATGTAATATTTTGACAAATTTTGTGTGGTGAGGTATAATTTCATTGATCTCTTGCAGGACTGGTTTAACTATACAGAGCCTCTGATTTGTTTCAAGAAGATATTTTTGGATATAGCATGGATTTTAATTTTAATTTTTTAATCAATATTCTATTAATTACTCAAATATCTGTCACCTACCACCTGGTGATCTTCTTTACAATTGATATTGAGTTCTGAACTTGAGATCATTTGTGAGAGCATAAGGACACGTATTTCTCTTCATTTCACTCTAAACTCCCTTATGAAGATAATACCCGTATATAGGGTAAAACATTTTTACAAATCAATGTTAAATATATATATTTATATTTATAATCTCTATATTGTAAATTATATATTTTGCATTAATATTGACTAAGTTACTGAGGCAAAATAGCTATACTGAAATATAGAGAAAAATGTTTGAATTAATGTTGGAGTAAGAATTATTTAATAATACAGACGAGCAATTTGAATTGTTTCTTTTTTCTCTTAAATCTGCATTGTGATTACATTTACCTGGATCTTTATGGACTTCACTAGTATCATGTTTTTAAACAATGACTTTAGGAAAGTTCTAAGTACATCTGCACTTCAAAAGCTTGAGTTTCCTACCACTTTAGAGTTGCTGTCTTCTGTAATTTGTCTGATGGCTTTATAACATATTGAGATGGAGAGTTAAAATGTTTAATCTGACAAAGAAAATCAGGAAAAAATCGAGTTCTTAGTCACAAGAAGTTACACACAAAAAGATCATTAGATAAGTTTATGATTTAGGGAAGAACCGTTTTTGCATACGTTGCATTATGTTCATGTTTATCAATATTCTGAATGGCCTCTCTACATGAACAAAAGAAAAGACAGATCTTTCAAAAGTCTCACCCTATTAAATAGAAAAACAAATAATTAATTACAAAATGAATAATGTTAAATTCACTGAAATTTTCTAGCATCATCATTATTATTTAAATTATGTGTTTTTCTATTATAGAACAGTAGTTGAGATTATTTGCTATTATCCTTATAACTGAAAATCTTTTGCATTTCCAGCATCTGTGGAATTAATTCTTTCATAGTGTTAGAAAAAGCAGTTAGGTGTGATTTATCCAGGTAATACTGAAATAAAAAGTTCAATGTTAGTATGTCTTGTAAAGAGTAATGTTTATTATAAAACTTAGCTCATATGTTCTACAAAGATAATGTCTATATTCATCAAAGATATTTTGGAACTGATTCAAATAATTTGACTAAGCAAAACATGGGAATTTGTACCATGCTAACGCAATAATGATCCAGGGGTGGGCGCTTTAGTTTTATTTTCGTCAGAAATATTTTGTTTAAACTGAGATGGTCATTTCTACTATTGCTTCTAGTGTGTAGTATACATAAATTTAGTTTATATTGCTGAAAAATTATGAATATGAATTTTTATTTTAGATAACACAGCTGTAATTTTGACTAATAGACCCGGCTTTAGCCTCCAAGAAGGCTCTGTTTTCTACTTGACCATCTTAATTGCGGACAATGGAATTCCATCACTCACAAGTACAAACACCCTGACCATAACTCTGTGTGACTGCCACACCACTGGGGGTGCTCGGGACTGTGCTGAGCAGACACTGCTGCTTGCGCTGGGATTCAGGACAGAAGTAATCATAGCTATCCTGCTCTGTGCTGTGGTAATGTTTGGTAAGTAATGCTGAATTTGGAAATGAAGATGATGAATATGTATGTAAAGGAGATCATCCTATGTAGCAATGATCTGCGTGTCTAGAGGTGTTTGGTCTTCTAAAGGTACTGTAAATCTTAACCCAATGGGTCAGCAAAACAAACTGAATGGATAAATAATTCTTTGAAACTGAAAATCAGGGATCTTTGAATTCTATCTGTAAGAATGTTGATGAATGCTTTTGACCTATTGCCTTGTGATAAATATGAAAGATTTAGGAGTTCATATTAGACCTATAATCTTTTGTGGATCCCTTCCTGTGCCAAGGATATGATGCTAAGTTCTTTGTAGATCATATGCAATTTACTCCTCAGAACAACCTGATGAAGTAGCCATGATTCTCTCTTGCACTGTGTAGACGAACAGGTAGAGTCCTACCCAATATAGATTATTTACATGGAAAAACGGATGGCCATGGAGTCATGTACGTTATCAAGTGATATGCAGCCAGTGAGTAGCTGGGATTCCATCACTAAGGCAGGCTACGCTGCCCTTCTATATTGCAGGGACCAGAGGCCCCCCAAGAACAGTGCTCTCCAAAGACAGCGAAGTATACCCTCACCACGGTGACATTACAGGCCTTTGTTACACAGTATAATTGCCATGTTGGATAACAGGTCTCTCGAATTCATTTCTAATGTTGACCTGAACCTTTGGGTATATTACCTATGACCTCACCACCTCTACACGTTAATAGCCCCATTCTCTTCTGCAATAATAAGAGTTTGAAGATAAATGTGAATCGTACAGCACTTTCCTTTCCTTACTCACATTACTTAACAGTATGGTCTCCAGTATCATCTGTGTTGTCAAAAATGAAGGACTTTCTTCCTGTTTCTTTTTCTTTTTTTGGTTGTGTGGCTTGAGCCCTGGGCCTGGATGCTGTCCCTCAGCTCTTCAATTCAAGGCAAGCATTCTATCACTTGAGCCACAGTGCCACTTCTGTTTTTCTGGTGGTTTATTGGAGATAAGAGTCTTACAGCCTTTCCTGCCCATGGTGGCTTTGAAATGCAATCCTCAGGATTTTCATCATTTCTTAAGGATGAATAATATTCCACTATATACATCTACCACATTTACTTATCTGTTTCTCAAGTAATGCTTAGATTCACTTCATATCTTGGGTATTTTGAACCTTGCTGTAATGAACATGGGAATATATTTGCATGTCAGTTTAATTGATAATTAATGAAAGGAGTGGCTATGTTAGGTGGCTTGAATATTCATTCCATAAGAAACATATATATATATATATATATATATATGTATATTAGAACATTGTGTGGTATAACATGAGAATTTAATATTTGAAAGAAACTCTTGGTAAAATAATAATGTAAATGTTAGATATGAAGAATGTAAATTAAAATCTTCTTCAATTAAGAACCTGAGAAGGAAGAAATCTCAGTACACTTTGCCCACTTTATTTTATCATTTATTCTCTTTGTTTTCATGAATAGGTGACAATCATTTTATAGATAAAGCAATTTAACTATAAAATGTCTTAGTCTTTAAAAGCTATAAATGACTCATCCATCTTAAACGTTTCCCTTTTTTTCACACCAACATCCACACTTTATTCACAGTATTTTCTGCCCTTGTAATTCTGCACCTACAGCCAGTGATGTTTATATGTTGAGTGCCTCAGTTTCAGCTCCTGATCTGAAATTCTAAACTGACCTCTGGAGTTGACAGGCCGCTCAGGACTTGCTCTGCCTCCCTGTCTTCATCCTTGTTGAAGATTCAGAGCCAGCCCTTCACTTTTCTCCATCCAACAGCAACAATTTTTGGACCCAGAATCAATTTTTTTTCTAATTATATTTATTCATAAAACATAATTAAGGCTATATCTTTAGATAGGAAAAACAAATAGTAGTAAAAACATACTTCTATTCAATACTCAATGGCTAAATTACTTTTATTAATAGAACTAAACCAAATGCATCAACAGCTTCATAGTTTAAAAAATACATGAGAAATATTTGTTGTTTAAGGATATGGGCCAGGGAATGGGGGTTTAGCTCAAAGGAAGAGTACTAGCCTGGCAAGTGCAGAACCTTGAGATCAGTCTTCTACATAAAAGAAATAAGGCAGAAGTATGGAAAAGCTAATAGCAATTTTCTTTGAAGATTTCATAAATACTCTAATGTATATTGGACAGTTATTTCATAGATCGCTTCCTAATTCAACCTTATATAGTACCTAAATTTGAATATGATGATCTGACGTTTGTAAAGACCATTATTTCAATATTTTTCATGAAGGGTATTTTTTAAATGTTTTCACATTTATATTTAACATCTGTAGTATTTGTAACTGGCAGATAACTGAGTGCATATTGGGGCTAAAACATAATGTTTCATACTTGTATGCATTGTGGGATGATAAAACATTAACATTCATTCTTTCAATTATTTATCTTGTCTTTGTGTTGAACTTATATAAAGTTCTTTTAGCTATTTCACCATGTAGAATACATTATTCTTAGCTACAGTCACCTTGCTGTGCAAAAAGAATCCAGAATTTCTTCCTCCTCTCCATCTGGCAGGTACTCTTTGATCAACATCTCCTCTTCCTCTGGTTACCCACTTTCCATCTGTACTTGAATAAGGTTTCATCTATGTCCACCAGTGATATTTACTCTACATTTCTTCTTCACTGACTCAATTTCCTTAGCTACTATCTGTCCGTTTAATTCTAATTTCTCCTTCGAGTATTATATTTATTAGGAGTTAGCTAAGCTTCCCTGGTGTGCCCAGTTCCTTGCTCCAAACTTACACAACTCTTGTGTAAGTCTTTTCTCTGCTTCTGGTTGTAATGATTCCTAAATTTATCTATTTGTATTTGGTTCCACCTGGTTCTTTTTTTATTTTAATATTGTTTCAAATCTTGTTTCACATCTCGTTTCAAAAAATACTGTAAAATGCTCAACAGCTCCATAAAATCTGAGGTTGAGTATGGATTGGGCTATTTGCACATAAAAACACTCACACAGAGATATATACAGACACACTTATTTTTTTAATTAAAAATGTGCTGAAAGTGTTCCATCTGTGTACATTTTAAAATTTGTCTTAAGTAATAAATATTGATTCCACACAAATCAGTATTATGATTTAAATAGATGACACCTTGGCATTTCTGAAATTGATGTGATATCACAGAAGACTGGTTCTGAATTAATTTTCTGGTGTTGAATTTGAGCTTTCACTTCCCCAGCTGTATCTTTTTGATGCTGTGATTTAACTTCTCCATGCTCCATTTTTCACACCTTTAATAGGACACGATAACGCACGGGTTTCACGGGAATCAAATCAATAAACACATGTAACGTTTTCGAAAAATTTTCCTATTTATGTTGCAAACAAGGCCCACGAACCTAGGACATATGTCTCCCAGAGACAGCTGCTGCCATGAGGAATATTAGAGGATTTCTTTCCGAACTTCTGTTAATATGGGTCAATGGTCACTGTGATTGCCAAATGTAATCCAATGGGAACATGTTCCATTATTCTTACCTGGTTCTCCTTCAATATCGGAGGAAAAACAGACGAACCAGATCTTGAATTTTAAGCTGATCAGACATCACTCTGGGTTTTTATGGTGTTGCCCCTAAACTGTTCGCCCAGGAGTCGCGCTGCCTCTTCCCTCATTTTGCCAATCTTACCAGGTAATGTCGAGTCCTGGCTCGGGGAGCTGGGATCCGGTGCTGGGATCCGGCGCTGGGATTGGCGCTGGGATCCGGTGCAGGGATCCGGTGCTGGGATCCGGTGCTGCGCAGTGGAGATCCCGCCTCGCCCACTGACTCCGGCCCGGTGTGCTCTCTCCCGCAGGGGTGATCCTTCTGATGCTGGCGCTGAGACAGCGAAGGAAGCCCACTCTGTTCCCCGAGAAGGAGGAGGACTTCAGGGAGAACATATTCCAATACGACGACGAAGGGGGCGGCGAGGAGGACACGGAGGCCTTCGACGTGGTGGAGCTGGGGAGCAGCGCCGGCGCGCGGGACACCCCGGCCGGCCGCGCGTGCTCCCGGGCGCAGGGCC
>NW_012267259.1:13799769-13834914 GCF_000151885.1 Dipodomys ordii | reverse complement strand
GGGCCGCTGCTCCCTGCAGGCGGGCCCCGACGGCGCGGTCCTCGGGGCCTTCATCCGGGACAAGCTGGCGGAGGCCGACGCCGACCCCTGCGCGCCGCCCTTCGATGCCCTGCAGACTTTTGCCTTCGAGGGGACCGGGTCCCCCGCCGGCTCCCTGAGCTCCCTGGGCTCGGCCACCCCCGACCAGGAGGACGGTTTCCATGACCTTCAGGAGCTGGGGCCTCGCTTTCAAAGGCTGGCCAGCCTGTTGGGCTCCACGGGGCCCTGGAGCCACTGAAACTCCCGACTGCTAGCCCGTGGGCCTGGCGGAGGCGCGCTGCCGGCGCGGGGCGCGGGGCTGCTGCCCTGCCCCTCGGTGATCCCCAGCTGTGCAGGCCGGAATCTCCGGGTCCTCCCGCACCACAGCACCTTCTGGAATCATATGAAGCGGAACCTGCGAGAAAGGCATGGCCTGGGGCCATCCGAAGGTGATTTCATTCACCCAAACTTTGATCTTTGGCAAAGCCAAGGGCAGTGCGTATGGTGGTAAATCCACGGTTCTACGCAGAGATGGAAGTGAGCCTCTTGGAGAAGGGGGGAGGTTGCATAAAAATGATTAACATATATATTATTTTATGGTAACGATGCTGTTCAGAGGGGTTACAGTTGCCTGAGTCAGGGAAGGGGTACATTTCTTGGCAAGGGGTCTTGGGTCATATGTATATATAGATATGTATATGTATGTATGTATATATATATATATATATGAACTTTACCAAGACCACTCCTTAAAACTAACCTCAAGTTTGTATAGATATTGAATGCATCTGAATAAATCAGAGTTATATATTATACATTTGCACTGTTTTGTATAGTATTGTTTGATCCAAGAGAGGAGAGTAAAATGTGCTGAGATTGTTTGCTAAGTTATTTTCATATGTGACCCCAAATACTTACTTTTCATATCGGCATAAAATTGTAAACCTCATATAAATGAAATGAGCCGGACGCCGGTGGCTCACGCCTGTAATCCTAGCTACTCAGGACGCTGAGTTCTGAGGAACACAGTTCAAAGCCAGTCCAGGCAGGAAATTCCAAGAGACGCTCATTTCCAATAAACCACTGAGAAAGCCAGAGGTGGTGCTGTAGCTCAAGTGGTAGAGCAAGCACTCGGATTGAGCTGAAGACCTGAGCGACAGCACCCAGGCTCAGAATTCAAGCCCCACTATCGACAAAATAAAAGAAAAAAAAAGGTATATGAAATGAGTCTGGGTTTAAATTTTAATTAGAATTGATCTTAAATATTGTGTTCAAGTACACAGACTTAATATTCATATACATAAAGCATGGTAGAAATCTCAACTTTTCTTTTTCCTTTTAAGAGCTTAGAATATGGGTAATCTTCGGTGTCTTTTTAATTATTGAATATTAAATGAGTTGCAATAGTTTCTTATTACATGATAAAGGGAGGAAATGCTAGACTCTTTGGATATAGAGCTTTAACACATCTTAATTTTATTTGATCTCTTGAGAGTTATCTTTAATCCAAGTTTTATAATCTGAATATAAAATAAAGCATGAAAGCTCCGTATTAGTAGCCTCACCTTGTAATCTGTAACATGAAGTCTAGATGCTAGAGGTGGTAGCTCAATGATGGAATAGTTTCCCACCATGCCCATGACTGAGGATTTGATCCCAGCACTAAAATAAATAAGATAAATAGATCAATCAGCTAATTATTAAATGAGGTCCACTATTACTATTTTGCATTATTACAATTGAGAATAATCAATAAGGCATGCACTATCAATAGTATAGGCTGTACATGGCAAATGTAAGTCTCAGGAAGCAGTAGCATGACATCATTGTAACAGCTCACCTTCCATTGTGAGTGCAGGAAAGCCTTTCTTACCTAGCTTGGAGTGGTTCCAATGGCTTCAAAGCAATTTGGAAGTACAGTTCAACTGTTGACCTGACACACACCCCACAAATTCTCCTGTCCTGTTATTTCTGCCATCTTTCCTTCCTTCCTCCATCTCTGTTCATTTCCTCTTGCAATTCTATGTTTTATTCTGAAACAATTTCCTCTCTAACCCTTTTACTTTTATTATATTACTTTTTTTCACTGTGATGATCTGGAACTTCTTTTCTAACAAAGACCTCTTCTGCCACAATCCTGCCCTTGATTTGTCTCTCATTTCCCTTTTGGGATACTATAATTAATACATTATACTCAAAATAGTAAATCTAGCATAATAGGTACTTGTTGTTATGTTTCTCATAATGTAAATCTAGCAAGGGCAGGATTTGGTTAATCTTGCTCCATTATATCTGCCTAAGTGAATATAATATTGAGCCCAAATCTATTTAATTTGGACAATTGGAGATGCCCTTACGATTTTCATTGTATATTAATATAGAATGCCAATCAGGAATAATTGTATTCAAAAATAGATAAATACAGGGTAGTTATTTGTTCAATTTTTTAGGATGCATCTAAAAGACATTTTTCATAAAATACAGCCAGTTTTGCTCATTTTTCAACTACTGCAGAAAGTTATCACTATTTTTACATTATTTTAGGTGTGGATAGTAGAAAATTTTTAAATAAGACCTAATAGTGGATCACAAAGAAACATTTTCAAATGTGTTAATATCTAGTATGTAAGAGCCCCAGTTCTAATCTTATATAAAACATAAAAACTTAGATGCAAAGCAGGGTATTCTTAGCTTCCCTGAGAAAACAAAAAGCTAATTCCTGAACTTTTTCCTATTTTCTGTATCTTCTTTATTTGAGGGCACATTGCCATATGTTTCTCTAAAATTACATGTTCACTTTCTCTTCTCCTCATATCTGAGACAGTCTTAGGCTCAAGTATATTCCAGGCAATTGTCCAGCTCAAACAACACCTCACTTTTTGGAAATTCAATCTTGTCTCACATGACCTTTGTGTTATTCTCTGTAAGGCTAATTACCTATTTTTATCTCTTCTGAAAATTCCCACATAGCTGTATTTGAAATATTAAATATACATTGACAAGATCTGACCTAATTATTTGAAAATGTTTCAAAGTTTATTTGGAAGTAAAATTAATCTTTTAGGATAATCATTTATTCATAATAATTCATCATTGTAGCACATCACTAAAATAATATGTCCTGTTACACAGTATAATCTTTCCATGTTTATCAGAATACCTTTTTATTACAAATGAACTTATTGCCTAGAGTATTCCAAAGAATATATGTGAATTCTGAAATCATTAATGTTTTGAGGCTTGGATTTACACATCCGAAGTATTAAGCAAATGATAACTTCACAAAGATTAATGAATAAATATTAGTGATTAATAAATATTATGACACAAGTAATAATTGTAGTATCATGCAATAACCTACAAACTCAGTATATTTATTTAGTAATCACATTTAATTTTTGTTTATTTTCTGAAGTGATAATACTTTAACAAAGGGAAGATGGAAAAATCATTGTGTCTAGTTTTCACATAATTTTGGACCATGAATAATCATGAAAAAATAAGTTAAGACAAAAGTATAGAACAAACCCATTAACTTCCCATGGGAGAATCCAGCCTCTACCACATATATGCAATACTCTGTCACTGACTTCTCCTTCCTTCCCCCATACATCCTCACCTAGATGTAAGAATCCCTTGTTATTATGTAATGATCTTTGAGACCATTGAGTTCCAAGACTCACAGAATAAACAAATCATTTTTCCTGAAGTTAAGTAAAACCTGTTACTTATGTTAACTATGCAAATTTGCATAAAGACCTAATTTCTTAAGTTATTGGACAATAATTTGTGCCCTGAAACCTAAGGCAGATAAAATATCCAATATACACCCTGAAGTGTGCCAGTCTGGAATTTGGACTCCCAGGGTCTCTACCATAGGAAGTACAGCCCTTCTTGATGAATAAAGACACAGCAGCTCACACACTGCAGACTCCAAATTTCAAGGTCATAGCCACTATTTCAATTGAGAGCCAGGTGAAATCTTTTGGTTCCACAGACACATCTTTCTTTCCCCCAAGAATAGAAAAGAGAGAAAGAGAAAAAGACTCACATACATATATCACTGTGTAAAATTGAGTAATTCTGTATTAGGATGGATAATATCAACTAACATGTAGAGAATTCTTTTATACAACTACTTATATTAACTAACATGTAGAGAGCTCTTTTATACAACTACTTAAAGATAATAAAATAATCAGAAAAAGAAATATAAAAGTATTTTTCTATAGAGCTTGATATGTGAACATCACATTAATAGATTAGAGAAAATCTATCTTTCTACAAAGAGAGACCAAAGGAAATTTGAGCTGTATTATGAATATAAATAAATCTTTAAAAAAACAACTGCTCAATAAATAAGTGGGCTAAAGACTTAAAGAGAAACTTCTCTGAAGAGGAAAGAAGGATGGCCAATAGATACATGAAGAAATGCTCAACATCCTTAGCCATAAAAGAAATGCAAATCAAAACAACATTGAAATGCCACCTCACCCCAGTTAGAATGGCTATAATCAAGAACTCTAATAACAACAGATGGTGGAGGGGATGTGGACAAAAGGGAAGCCTACTGCATTGTTGGTGGGAGTGTAAATTTGTTCAACCACTTTGGAAAGTAGTATGGAGGTTCCTCAAAAGACTCCACATAGAGTTCCCCTATGACCCAGCAATCCCACTTTTGGGCATTTAACCAAATGATCACAAACAAGACCATACTAAAGCTACCAGCACAACTATATTTATTGCTGCATTATTTACCAGAGCTAAGATATGGAACGAACCCAGATGCCCCTCAGTAGATGAATGGATCAAGAAAATGTGGTATATATACACAATGGGATTCTATGCCTCCATCAGAAGGAATGACATTGCCCCATTTGTTAAGGAATGGAAAGACTTGGAAAAAATTATATTGTGAAGTAAGCCAGACCCCAAGAAACATAATTCCCATGGTTTTCCTTATTTGCAGTAACTAGTATATGTCTGAGACAAGCAGAAACGGTCAGATAAGTTGATGTTAGGCGAAATGAACTCCAAGATAAGGACTCAATGTTTTTTTTTCTTGCTATTTTTTCTAACATATTCATAAGATGATTTCTTTGTTGCTTTGTATGTCCCTCCCCCACATTATAACCCCTGCTTTCACTGCATTTAATGTTGGTATAAATTATGAAGGGGAAAGGGAAAAACAATTGTTTAAATAGGGATACAGGTGTACTTATTGCAACAATGAGATGTACAAGATTTATGTCGAAAATGAACTTTACAACTTTGGCGCATGGTGGGGGGCAGGGTGGACAGGGTAGGGAGGATGGGAAGGGGAAAGAAAGGAGGAGGCAACGATGCTTGATAAGAAATGTACTCATTAAAGTTGTAAAGTTCGTTTTCGACATACCGACTTGTACATCTCATGGTTGCAATGGGTCCACCTGTATCGCTATTTAAACAATTTATAACATTGGTGAGTGGGGGGGGGCAGGGAGGATTGGGTGAGGGGGCGGGGGGGGAGGATGGGAAGGGGAAACAAAGGAGGAAGCTACAATGCTTGATAAGAAATGTACTCACTGTATTGCTCATGTTAATTGTAACCCCTCTGTATGGTATTTTCATAATAAAAAAACTGGATTGCTAAAATTGAATTTTTGAAACTTTTTGGAAGGTAATGGACTGAAATAAAATACCTTGCACAAATGTAGAACAGCATCTTAAATGCCTTATGTGTCTTCTCTATACTCTGTAAATGCTGGGTGAATACTGAAATGTAACAATGTGATCCTTTGTCATGGTTAGGCTCTCCTCAGAAGCTAGTCTTCAATGAAGTTTCAGACACACAGTTTCAATGTTTTTATGCACTAAAGAACAAAGAAACTTATAAATATATTAGAAACAATAGCAAGAAAGAAAAACAACTGGAATCCTTATCTTGGTGTTCATTTCACTTAACATCAACTTATCTGACCTTTCCTGCTTGTCTCAGACATATACTAGCTATTGCAAATAAGGGAAACCATGGGACCTATGTTTCTTTGGGCTTGGCTTACTTCACTTAATATATTTTTTTACTAGGTCTTTCCATATCCTAACAAATGAGGCAATGTCATTCTTTCTGATGGAGGCATAGAATTCCATTGTGTATAAGCCCTGGTTTCACTGTATTTGATGTTGGTATAACTTGTGGAGGGGAAGGGAGAAAACAGATTGGTTAAATAGGGATACAGGTGGATCCATTGCGACAATGAAATGTCCAAGATGCTATGTCGTGTCGAAAAACACACTTTACAACTTTGAAGGGAATCGGGGGTGGGGGGGAGCGATGGGAGTGGGGATGGGGGGGAGATGGGAGGGCAGAGATGGGAAGGGGAAACAAAGGAGGAGGCAACAGGCTTGATAAGAAATGTATTCGTGGGGCTGGGAAGGTGGCTCAGTGGTAGAGTGCTTGCCTTGCATGCCTGAGGCCCTGGGTTCGACTCCTCAGCACCACATAAAGAAAAAGTAAAAAGCCGGAAGTGGCGCTGTGGCTCAAGTGGTAGAGCACTAGCCTTGAGCTGAAGAGCAGAGGGACAGCACCCAGGCCCAGAGTTCAGGCCCCACAACCGGACCCCCCCAAAAAAAGAAATGTATTCATTACCTTGCTCATATAATTGTACCCCTCTGTATGGTATTTTCAAACATACACATAAAGAACAAAGAAACTCAGGTAAAAGTATAAAAATCCACCCCATATTTCCCCATTGTCTTTTGTAATTAAAATTATGAGTAGTTAAGAGACATAGAGTAAGAAAATATTGAGGAAAGGGCGTTGGCCTAGCTCTGTATTTTCCTAGAAAATTGGAAGGTATTCCAGCCCATTGGCACATTTCAGTGAGCTCCCATGAAATCAAAACAGAGTGTAAATAACTGGAGTCAAGCTGACTCCTCAATGTTGAGAGAGATGTCGGACCCACCCATGTTAAATAAGGGAGCCACTATGCAGACAGTGATGCTGGATGCATGTGACACCTTCCCTGGATTAAGGCATGCCCAGACAGTTGGTAAAATGATGTCTCTGTCTGGATGTATGTGGGGTAGGCCACATCATCCTGGGAGCATGTATTGCCAGAGGCAATCCACTTCATCAATCCAATACACCAAGGGCCAGAGCAACAAGGTGGTGAAGGTTAGAGTCGTTTTTTCGCTTCTTCAGCTAGGATATTACTCACCTTTTCTGGGACCCATTCCAATGCTCCTCACCATATCGCACATGCTAGTTTCGGTTTTTATGACTTGCTGAATTCCAATTCGAGATTTCCTGACTTCCTAGCTGGCAAACCGGGAAAATGTATCTGTAGATGGTAGATATGTATACCATTGGTTTCTGTGCACAACTCTGGCTATGTAGCCAATTGTTTTGTGAGTAAAGAAACATGTTCTTACTAGTACTCAGACTAGATAAGGGATATAGTCAAACTCTCACCTTTAAACTGAGTGAATGAGACTTAATGCAATGATGTTTCCTCCTAGCTCTGGCGATCCTATATCCAAGTAGGTTAGGGTTAGCTTGTGAACCCTGCATTTTACACAGAAGGGACAGAGTTACTGCAAAATGGTTGAGGTGTGATGCAAATCAATGACAGAGATTAACAATGAGGCTCAGTCTTTATTATGCATATCTGAACGATTCACCTTCCAAACAATATATTCAAATAGAGCATAGATTTTTTTAAGTGTGGACAACCTAAAGCAATATGATTGGATTTGTTTTGATTTAAAAGTTTACATTTATAAATATCTTCTGCCCCAGTTGAGAGTGAAGGGGTGGTATTGATTAAGACATATGGCATTCATAAGCTGCTGGTTAACTGGTAGCTTTAGCACAGCTACTTAAATATGATACAATAAAGTAACAAAAATGTCATGCAGACCTCAGAAATAATAAACCTGAAGTAAGCAAAAAGAAAAGACAATAAACCAATTGCTGAATACCAAGACACATTTTCAAGACTGTAAATAAGCTTGACTCATTGATCTCCATTCTCTTCCTCCTCTGTGTGTTGTAAAGCAGTCTAAAACTTGTTGATATTTTTAAAAAGAAGATTACAGTACAGGCATACTTTTGATTGAAACATTTATTTGAGTCTACCTAAGAAATTAGAATGTGTAGTTAGTTTGTTTTTTTCCTGTTGCTGAACTAGAGTGTTTTTTCCCCTATTGCTCAACTGGCATTTAGTCAGGATCTAGCCAAAGCTGAAAAATAGAAAGCGGACTCATCACATATGCCCCAGCAGGGGGTGTATTCCATCCACTTTTGTTTAGATGGAAGGCAATGGCACCTTTTTGCATTTTGTGCCAAGACAACCATTATCATTGCCACCTTAGAGAAAGAGAAAATCATCGAATATGTGATTGAAGTAGTGCCAACCCAGTATCAACTACATTAGCATACTAAATCTCTGATAATTTCTAGTGGTTTTCTTTCATTTCTAACATTAATAACCATGGATTAATGGATGTATTAAATATGTAGACATGACTAGCACAGGGAGTAATGGCATAGGCATCTGTGAATGAATCCTCATAGATGAACTTAAATTCCAGAATTCAGAAGGCATCTGCACTTGTAAATCATCCCCTCTGTCATAATGTGCCCTCACTTCTAGGATAAAAACTAAAACTAGATTGCACAAAGCTAGAGGAACGTTGGGATCTGAACTCTGAAGAGATTCCTGGGTGCAGAGCCTTCCATTCTGTGCTGTCTCTTGTTTTCCTACACACAATTCTAAAGCCTCAGTGCTATATTCTGTGACATATATATGACTCCCTGTGCTGAATTCCAGCCCCAGATTTCCCTTTCCTAATCACACTCACTGATTTTCATATAGTGGAGAGCATTAAGTTAATCACCTTATTCCATTATGACCCCTAATTGCTTTCCTAAAAGGTAGAATGCTTCGAAGTATTAACTATGTTAAACATGGCCATAGTCCCTCTGAGAATCATGAGCCTCAACAGCATTAACTTTGTAAGGCAATTCAATATGCTTTTTTCCTAAGCAGTTCCCTTATGCTCATATAAATGACCATCTATGTGTGTGTGTGTGTGTGTGTGTGTGTGTGTGTGTACATGCATATTTACATTTAGCCTTTGCCTGAAGACTTTACATCACATTTAAGAATATCAGAATTACAGTGGTGAATTTCAAAATAACTTACCTCTTCTGTGTTACATTAATAATGCAAGAGTCAAGGAATCAAGTAATATTGATTAGGAATACTCAAGTAAGAGGTATATGTATTCTTTGAGACCATAGAGAATGAAAATAGATGTCTTAACATTTTAAAAGTTAAATCACATATAGGCTAACAGACAATAAAGTTATTTATAAAAATTACATATATTCAAAGTGTCACTTAACTACCAAAAAGTGAAATAAGTAAAAAGTCAAACTTTGGAATGGTTTTCTTAAGGATTTGTTTGCTTCTGAAATTTGATTTGAATACTATTGTTTTGAAAAATAGTTTATTAATGTAATTCCTATTGTGTTCCATATACAAGCATAAGTTTGTATCACAAAATTGTGAGTTTTACACACACACACACACACACACACACACACACACACACATTTCCAGCAGTAATTTCCATTGCATTTTCTCAACACAGCATGTGAGGCAGTGTGTGACTGTAGATGCTGCCCCTGTGTTCCACGGTGAATTAAAGTCACAGCACAAGATAATGAAAATCACCAATCCCCATGAAGCCAGTATAAATATTCAAACATTTATGTGTTTATCTATCCAGTAAGTGTTCAAAGATTATTTGCCACAAAGCAATCGCTTAGTTAATAAATGGGAGCACCAACAAAAATATCCCAATGTCTCATTACCAAAAGGTATTCTAATCAGGACATGGACATGTAACAAAGTAAGACAATGGAGAGAAACTCACAAAGATAAATATGAAAATATTCAGAAAACAAAAGAAGAGTCTTTATATTATGAGCCATGGCCTGTAGGGGTAGAGAAGTGTGAATGAGGAGAGTTTTGTGAGAAGATAGACACTGAGCTTAGTACCACTGAGAGAAGCCTTTGTTGTGATTTCTTGTGTATATATTTTATTGTAAAAATACTGTACAGAGAGGTTACAGAACATGAGTAAGGTAATGAGTACTGATCATTACACATATGATCTTTCTCATACATGTTTACCTTCCAGCCAGTTCTATGGATAGAGACCGAGCATTCTCATGTCAAGCTGCTCAATTGCAGGTTCATAAGCAATGTCTGAAAGCTCAGCTTGCACATGGAGAAAAAATTGCAATTTCCAGGCGGTAGTTTTGCAGTCAGTTCATGTAAAGTAGATGGGAGGTAGCTCATTAGACTGCAGAAGTGGATGCCATTCTGATTTACTCCCTGAGAGCCATTGTTTTCAGTTAACATTGGAGTTACTTGGTTCATAAAACAACTCCAAAGAAAAATGTTTCTAAAATTCCCAACTCCTGCCCAATTTTAATGTGTCTTAAATATAAAAGCAATTTCATTTTTACAAAAATTCATGGAGAGTACCTAGTTCTAATCATGACAAATATTTTTCTTTCTATTTGTGTTTTATGTCAGAGTAGCTCACATATGACAAGTAATGAACCAAAAATGATGCACTTATTATTCTTCACAAATCCATACTTTATCCAGGTTTACTTAAAGTTTACCTACTGTCTTTTGTTTTAATTTTAGGTTTCAAGTTTCCCCTAGGAATATTTTGGCTGTGATGGTTTCTCAGAATTTTATTACTTTTGATGACCTTGTCACTTCTCAATGGTACTTGTCAAAGTATTTGGTAGACTGCTGCTGTGCTGACACTTGATCGTTTTCTAATGATTACGATGAGGGAAAGTCCTGTAGGGATAGAGCCTCAGAGAAAAATGCCATCTTATTCACACTGTACAAGGAAGCTATACAATAAATATCACTTATTGCTACCAAAGTTGACTTTAGTTTCCTGGCTGAGACAGACTTATTTAGTTCCATTTACTATACAATCATTCTTCCTTTTATTATTTCCTTTCCATGTATTAGAATTTGGAAGGAAGGAACTAAAGCGAGGAAAATTATTTTCTCTTTCATTGACAACATAATAACAGCAAGCATTTTTAGAATTCTTTTGCAAACAGTAATGTGTTCCCCTCACTTGTTTATTCAAACACTTGTTTAATCAATATAAACTCATCAGTATTTATTTTTAATTATAACCAGTAATATTTTAATGTGTTCAAATTTTTCCAGCTTGTGTTCCATTGTCGTAACTCTAAACTCCTTTTCTCTCCCTCCCTGCCCCTGTCACACTCCCTCTCTGTAAGTCTCTTTCTTTCTCTCTCTCTCCCTCTCTCTCTCAATCTCTCTCCATCTTTCTCTCTCTCCCACTCACTCACTCTCTCTCCCTCCCTCTGTGTGTGTGTGCAATCCCTATTTCTCACACTGTAAGTGCTCCGAGGTCACCTTGCTTAGTTACTGCCACACTCAAAGGATTTGCTCTTTTTCCAAAGCACTGGCTTAGTTTGATGACGCATAATAATAGAAGTCAGTACTTGGGCACTAGGAATATCTACATAGATGCTCTCCAATGAAGGAACAAGGAAGAAAAGTGTGTGTGTGTGTGTGTGTGTGTGTGTGTGTGTGTGTCCACTACTCTATGCATCATGTCTATTCAGGTGTCTGTGAATAGTCTGTGTGCATTAAACACAGAGGTACTTAATTCTGTGTCCTATTGGAATGCATGGATCATTCTAGCCTTGCTTTTGTCTGAATTCTACTTCTGCTGTGAGATTACTGGTTTTTAGTATCTGTCCACATTTACTTCTTCATTTGGTTCCAGTAAGCATCTAAAGGAATATTAGGATCACTACAAGAACCCATTTTGGATAAAACATTAATGCCTAGACATGGGGCTCACAATATCTCTAACTAAGTTCACGGACACACTCATTTCACAGTTACAAAGTTGCTATTTGCCACCTCAGATATATTCATGTATCTTGAATACAGTCACTTTGTTTTGCCACATTCTGCATTTCACGCTATTATTTCCTTAATGACCCCAATATACTTTTTTATTTCTATTCACCAAAGTTCATACTGTAAACACTGTGATAATGACAATTGTCGAGTATTAGGTAGCCTCCATTATATAGTCTCCTGTAAACAAATGTCATTTGCTTGAATTTTTTCTCAAGTTTAACCTGTTTAATGCTCATTTCCCCCACTAAAAACTTTTGCTTTCTCTTATACTTTCATCTTTTCTAGAATATCATATATTTTCCATCAGGCAGTACACAGCCTATCTAAATTGACTTCTTTCACCATAAACTTGCATGTAAAATACCTTTATGGCTTCTCATGTCCTGATAGTGATCTTATCACTGAATTGTATTCAACTACAGGGATGTGCAAGGGTTTAAAATTCTGTGTTGGAGTGTACCTGGGCTGCTTCAGCTTTATTGAATGGGAGTAACACTGAAACAAACACTCCACACCAATATTTCATGGACATATAATTTAAAATAAGCTGGCTACACCCCAGAATCACATGTGACAACTGGATCATAGGATGAGATAAGAAGATACCAAGCCATTTTCCAGAGTGAGTGTGTCATCTCCAATCCCCACATCTGGGAGAGGGCTGCCCTCTCCATCTGCATCTCCAGGAGAATTATTATGTCAATGTGCAGTTCTCAGCCATGAGTAATGGTGGATGTTTTTCTATGTCTATATGAGATTTTTAGAACTTTGGTAACACATCAATGTCAAACTTTTATTCATAATTTGATTCAATTGTTTGCTAGGCTTCTGAGTTTTAAGTTCTATTTCAATATTTTTTGGGGGATAGGAAATTGTTTATCAGAAATGAGTGTCTGAGTCAAAGCAGACACTCTGAAAACATTACAGGATGGAATAGGAGAAACTCTAGGACTCCTTGGCACAGGCCGAAATTTTCTTAAAAGAGATCCAGAAAACAACAAATCAAAGAAAGTTTGGACAAATGGAATTGCATGACTTTGCAGAGCTTCTGCATGGCAAAGGACATAGCTTGCAAGATCAATAGAAAGCCCACGGATTGGGAGAAGATCTTCACCAGCCATACAATAGACAAGGGTCTCATTTCAAAAATCTACTTGGAACTAAAAAAATTAAATCTCTCAACAACAAATTCTCAAAGAAACAACTGCTCGATAAATGAGTGGGCTAAAGACTTAAAGAGAAACTTCTCTGAAGAGGAAAGAAGGATGGCCAATAGAAGAAATGCTCACACATGAAGAAATACTCAACCTCCTTTGCCATAAAAGAAATGCAAATCAAAACAACATTGAGATGCCATCTCCCCCCAGTTAGAATGGCTATAATCAAGAACTCTAAAAACAACAGATGGTGGAGGGGATGTGGACAGAAGGAAACCTTACTGCATTGTTGGTAGGAGTGTAAACTTGTTCAGCCACTTTGGAAAGTAGTATGGAGGCTCCTCAAAAAACTCCACATAGAGCTCCCCTAGGACCCAGCAATCCCACTTTTGGGCATTTACCCAAATGTTCATAAACAAGACCATATTAAAACTACCAGCACAACTATGTTTATTGCAACATTATTTACCAGAGCTAAGATATGGAACCAACCCAGATGCCCCTCAGTAGATGAATGGATCAAGTAAATGTGGTATATATATACAATGGAATTCTATGCCTCATTCAGAAAGAATGACATTGCCCCATTTGTTTGGAAATAGAAAGGCTTGGAAAAAATTATGTTAAGTGAAGTAAGTCAAGCCCAAAGAAACATAGGTCCCATGGTTTCGCTTATTTGCAATATCTAGTATATGTATGAGTCAAGCAGCAAAGGTCAGATAAGGGAAACGAACCCTAAGATATGTATTCAAATGTTTTTTTTTTCTTTCATGCATTTGTTTCTAATGCATTTATAAGATTATTTTCTTTGTTGCTTTGTATGTCCCTCCCCCACAGTATAACCCCTGCTTTCACTGTATTTGATGTCGGTATAATTTGTGTAGGGGAAGGGAAAAAACAAGTCGTTTAAATAAGGATACAGGTGGACCCGTTGCAACAATTAGAAGTACAAGTCGTTATGTCGAAAACGAACTTTACAACTTTGGTGGGGGGGGGCGGGGAGGATTGGGTGAGGGGGTGGGGGGAGACTGGGAAGGGATGGGAAGGGGAAACAAAGGAGGAGGCTACAATGCTTGATAAGAAATGTACTCATTATCTTGCCCATGTAGTAATCCCTCTGTGAACAGTATTTTCACAATAAAAAAAAGAAATGAGTGTCTGATATTTTTGCATCATTTTGTATTTCTCTGTTAATTCTATTAACAGAAAGGTTTGAACAATAGGTTTTAAAAATTACTATTAACTGATTGCACAAGAGACTCCAATTCACATGTCAGGTTATGCATAAAATGCATCTTGATCAAAGCCACTAATTTTATATATATATATATATATATATTTAAGGAAATGCTGTTTATTCAGTGTTTTCATGGGTCTTAGTGTTGCACAAGAAACCTTACTTTATATATTTATATATCTGATATTTCCTTCTAGAAACATCAGAGTTTTCAGTTATATCCTTAGGTACATGATCCATTTTCTGTTTTATTTTCTTTAAATATGAATGATTAATTTTCTAAATAGTATAATATGTATTCCTGGATTTGTTTTTGGACTTTTAATTCTATTTTATTGATGTCTACTGAATCCTTGCTAATTGGATTACCATAGTTTCCCCCATGATGATAATTAGCCTCAATTAATTGTACAAAGAGTTTTTATTTTGGCACATTCCTACATGCACACCAATGTATCTTCATCAGGTACATGCACCTTCAGCTCTCTGTCATTCTTATCCTCTCAAATTCTCTTTCCAAACCAATCTCAGCAAGCTTCATTGTTTCCCTTCTATAGATGTTCATAGAGTATTTTGATCATATTTTGTGTTTAGAATTTTACTTTATTTTCTGGCCAGTTCTGATGATTTTGTTGATTATTAATAGATTATTATTTTTCATATAAGCAACTCTACCATCAACAGTTCAATGTGCTTTTCCTTCTTAAATTGTATCTACCTTAATTTTTTGTAAACCAAAGAAAATAAGCTTTCCATTAGGCTATTCAATAGGAGTGGAGCCATGCATTTTGGTTGCATAAGTTTGTACAACACAGTATGTGGGTTCTACCATATGTACAATGTTTCCATGGTTTCAGTGTCTGACTGTTTATTTTATTTTTGTATATGTATTATATCTAGAAGATCAATTTTTCCTGTATTTCTACTTTGCTAAGGGCCTTTGATTTGAATAGGAGTTGATTTTTGTCAAGTATCTCTTTAAAACAATTGATATGATATGCTTTCACATCTTAACTCAACATATTGGGTTATGTATACTGATTTGTAAATGCTGATTCAGACTCAATGATATAGAAAATTTTATTAAGCAAATTTTATGGATATATTTTACCTCACATAAAATGTAATACATTTCACAACCTTATGTATCCACATATTATGTATCCACATATTCATATCCTTATGTATAACCTAGATGCTATTGATTAATTAAAAATGCAACTTTATCAGAGTATTCTTCCTAGAGGAAATTATTCTTTTCCTTTATTGTGGTCATACAGTTAAGCAAGAGTATATAATTGTGATTAATACAGAAATCACATTATGCTTTGACACATCACCGTGTTCATCATGGCAAATCATATGTATGTCCCAATATATTCAAATCAGATGTATTCTGGAGCTGAGAACGAAGTCCGGTGAAGGAGGCTGACAAAGCATGCATGAGACTGGACCCAACTTCCAACTTTGCAACAATAAAATAATGAAACAAAACAAATGAAAACAAACAACATAATAAAACCAGTGTTTGGGCTTGAAGGCTTGATATCCAATGAGAGTGCTATTTTGGGAGATCTGGGGAAATTTTGGAAGTGAGACTCAATGGGAAAAGTGCACAACTAGAGTCCTGCCTGTGAAGGTTACATGTGGTCCACAGCCTCTGCCATGCCCACGCACCACCAACACACACATCTGAGTCCATTATGCTTTGCCTTAGGAGCAAGGAACTAAACAACTGCAGAATGAACTCTCTGAAATCGTTAGATAGCAATTCATCCTTGAGTTGCTTCTCTCATACTTAGAGCGACAGTAAAGATAACAACCCAGTGATGGATGGAAAGGAGGGAATGAGAGGGAAGGAGGGAACGTCCTACACTAAGCAAAAGGAAAGACATGTACATATCACCCAATGTGGAAGAAATCGTTGTATTGTCAAAGCTCATAGAATTCTCAAACTTTATAGACCATGATGAAAATGTGCCTTGTGAAGGTTAAAATGTGTTTGTGACTTTAACTATCACTATCTGACAATACTATGACATTGTGAAATTTATATAATGACTTAATCTTAATACAATTATGAAAAAAGATAACACAGCCACCATGAGTAAAGACACGTAAAATCTATTCACAAAGATGGACACCAGAATAAAATATGCAGAATTCTTATGATAAAGAACATACTCTGTAACCTGATTTTTATGATTGTTTTCTGACTGACAGAAAATGCCTGTGGCTCTTGTAAATTTCAGGGCAACAACCAGAAAAAAATTTAAGTAAAGAGTCACACAACGTAGATTTGTTGCTCATGTGGTCACTATTGAATTACTCAATTCTGCTTCTGTAGTATGGAAAAGCCACAGATAATACATAAGCTAATAGTATTGATATTTTACAGTAAAACTTGAAATACAACTGACTCATTAGCTAGTTTCCCAGCTCGAGTTCTAAGACAACTGAGAAATAACATATAGTAATGTTTAGTCATTCGTAATTCAATGGATTGGTAGACTATTCAGTCAAAGGATCAATGGATGAACATGGCACACTTATGCTCCTATGGTCTTTTTGCTTCTTAAAGAGAATGTTCTTTACTTCTCACCCATCAATTGGCTCTGCTTTAACCTGGCTCAGTTAAAAGTATCTGACTTTGAAGTAACCTAGATTTTTAGCACACAACTCCACATTTCATCCACAATTCCTCCCAATGCAGCTATTTCTTTGAATGGACATTTTCTGTGGAGCGATTATCATATACAGTGCTGCTCAAAAGAGACAGATCTTCTTTAAGTTGTGGCCACCTCTGTCATTTCTTTAAAGCAAAGGACTGTAGATCATTTTTTCCTTATATAATTTAACAGTGAAGTGGTTTTAATGCTTTACTAAAGAATTATGGATACTCTTTCATGAACTGAATTTATCAGGCTGTAACTACTGTACCTTATGGGCAATTTTATTTTGAAACATAGTCAAGTGTGAATTAGTCTACCAGGTATTAGAATTATTAGGAAGAATTCTATTTTGTAACAATTTTAAAGGATTTTCTCCATCCATATGCATTTTTTCCAAGAGACCGCTACATGCATTAAAAAGTACATTTGGAAAAGCAATTGAATGTGAATCATGTCATTTGCAGGGTCCCAGAGCGACATTTTGCAGGACATATAAATACATAGTGGTTACCTTTTTTAAAAAAGTCTTCAGTTGGCCATAATTGTTTTATTCATGCTACTGTTTTTTTTAATTTGATACTATTTCATCATGCCTCAGACTTATCTCTTTAAAAGTCACCAAGGAAAAACCATAGTTCTGGCTTAATTAATGATTGATGAGGACAAGAATTGAGCACTTAGAAAAAAATACATTTTGTTAAAAAAAAAAGTTTACAAAAAAAGACAGAATGGATACTTGGTTTAACACATGCCCTAAGTTCAAAAAATGAGTGACACCAAAATAAAAATAAAACATGAAAACCCACAAAAACCCCACACATGTCACAAGGAAAACAAGCAAAAAAATAAGTAAAGTAGGAATCATAGAGATGATTACCCTTTGGGTGCTAAAAATACCAGCAATTGCAAGGTAATAAGAATTAAGCAAAGTATATGAGACAATGTTATTACGTGTGTGTTTTTACTGTTGATTTTATTCAGTCTTTGTCAAACTTGTTAAAATGTGCTAACCAAGTAAACATATTTTCTGATTTCTTATTTAAAAAAAAAGAGTTGGCGGGGTGCTGGTGATTCAGGCTTGTAATTCCTTCCCTCAGGAAACTGCAAACTGAGGATTACCATTTGAATCTAGACTTGGCAAAGAAGTTTGTGAGACTCTGATCTCCAATTAATTGTAAAAATAAAGAAAAGAAAAACAAGTAATACATGTAAGTGTGAGTATGGCTCAAGTGCTAGATTGACAGGCTTGAGCAAATAAAACTAACCAAGAGCATTGAGTCACTGAGGTCAAGTGCCTGTACTGACATACCATAAATAGAGAAATACTAATCATTTGAATTTTACAAGTGTCAAACCACAACGAAATAGTAAACAGTTTAATCACAAGCTGAAGAAAATCTTTAATAATCTTGAATTAGTCTTGTAATCCCTGGACTTTATTGCAAATACTAATAGGATAACATGCCTCCTATTTTTTAATCATTCTTGGATAACTTGGAATGGCAAAATGCACCCACAATCTGTAATTAAAGATCACTAAGATTGTACTTTACATAATCATTTAGTTAGTTTACCTTAGGTATTTCCATTAGCATGTCCATATTTTCTAACATCATTGTCACAGAATCTCTAATTCCCAAAGGTACTCATAAAAATAGCACAGGAAATATGACAAGAACTGCACTGTTATAGTTAAAAATCCACAGACAATGTTCCTTATAGTATGTCCTAATCTTATAATTGTAAAACATAAATTACAAGAGTTGGTAATATATATATAGAGAGAGACAGAGAGAGACAGACACAGATCAATAGGTAGTTAGGTATATAGATAGGTAGATAGGTAGGTAGGTAGATAGATAGATAGATAGATAGATAGATAGATAGATAGATAGATAGATAGATAGATAGATAGATAGACTGCTTTCATTTTATATTTAGGGTAAGTGAAATCAGATTTTTTTTTGGTTCGGTCAAGGGGCCTGAACTCTGGGCCTGGGCACTGTCCCTCAGGTCTTCAGCTCAAGGCTAGCACTCTACCACTTGAGCCACAGTGCCACTTCCGGCTTTTTTTTCCTGCTTATGTGGTGCTGAGGAATCAAATCCAGGGCCTCATGAATGCAAGGCAAGCGCTCTACCACTAAGCTACCTTCCCAGCACTGAAATCAGATATTTAATTCTAGATTTATGTAAAAGAATTATTAAAAGTTTGGATAGATAAAGGTCTAAGAAAAAATTTTGTGAAAAGGTTTTTTTCCTGGGTATCATAAAGTTATAGGATAGACAAAAATATGAATAAACACAAATGCCTATGACAATTAACAAGAAACATTCACATTCAAAGTGAAAGAACAGTGGATCAAATATCTTACTACTAGGTACTTCAGATGTCAGGTAAGATGTATTAATGGCTTGTAGTTCATGCCTGAGCTAGCTACTGTTCACTTTAGCAACTCGTTGCTGTCTTCTAACTCACAATATTTCCACTACAGAGATTCATTCATTTAAAGATTTGGAAGACAATGTTCATGTATTTCTCTGCATATCATCTTTGTAAATTTATTCTCTTTACTATATAGGTCTTATCTGTTTTTAAAAAGATAATATAGCACTTGTCATACAAGTGTCATTGTATGTGTTTGTGATATGTAGGTTAATATGTGTATATAATAATGATGCTTATTTAAAACTGTATTTAACTATACATTTTCTTGTTCATGAGTTTATTTTCTGCACCTCTAGATGTATACTCTAAGTGACACCAAAGTTTCAGTATTTAACTATTATCAGCTCTGTACCTTGAACACAGCTTTGTACAGAGTGGTCACTGATAATTATTAGGGAATGAACCAGTGCTTGTCTTGGTTGGTCATGCATGGATGTCATGTAAAATTGGCAAAAGAAGCTATTGTTTCTAGAACTATGTGTAAATCCATCTAATGGATCTAATGACCCAATTTTCCCACAAACTTTATTGTACAAGGTGCCCTGAATCTTGTACATACATATTTCTAATTTGGCGAGGGGAAGGGAAATCACAAAATGCTGAAATAAGGATACAGGTTGACCCATTGTAACAATGAAATGTACAAGACACTACATTGAAAAGCAACTTTACAGCTTTGTTGGGGGAAGTTGGGGAGGTGGGGAAGGAAGGGATGGTAGGGGAAAAACAAAGGAATAAGTATGTCCATTTCTTAATGCTACTTCAAAATTGAAATACCAACTGGTCTTATTATTCATGTTTCATTTCCAGATTATGAAGTCAGCCTTAATTACTTTTGTTTAATAGTTCAAACATTTTGGGAGAACTAACAAACTTGGTCTGTCTGATATGACAGCATCTGGAAAGATTTGTTCAAGTATTTGAAACAAGGCTAGTCTGGATGAGAAAGCTAAATTACTTATAAGAAGTTTACATATAAAATATGTAAATTGTATAAAATAAAATATACACACAATTGCAAAGATTAATGGAACCATAATCGAAGTATACTATCATGTCCATAGCTTTGTGTTGATTTCAAATTAAAATGACATTATGCTGGATATATTGGTTTAAGGAAATATCCTTTGTAGCCAGGCGCCGGTGACACACATCTGTAATCCTAGCTACTCAGGAGGCTGAGATCTGAGGACACGGTTCAAATCCAGCCCGGGGAATAAAACTCTGTGAGACTCCGATCTCCAATAAACTACTAGAAAACCAGAAGTGGTGCTTGGCTCAAGTGGTAGAGCGCTCGCCTTGAGCTGAAGAGCGCAGAGACAGCGCCCAAGCCCAGAGTTCAAGCCCCACGACTGATAAAAAAAGAAAGAAAGAAAGAAAGAAAGAAAGAAAGAAAGAAAGAAAGAAAGAAAGAAAGAAAGAAAGAAAGAAAGAAAGAAAGAAAGAAAAAGAAAATACCCTTTGCAATCGCAATCATTTTTACCTATTTAAATTTTATGATAAGATAGAGCTACTAGAAAGTTAAAATTAGTCTATGAATCTTACACTTCTGACTTAAAACTCTGTGACCCATTGCTAGAGTAATCCGTACTAAAGGCTGTCACTACCGCCAGACATTTCTTTGATTTACTTATCTTAAGTTCAGACATTTGGTGAAGTCAATTACCTGAAGCAAGTAACTCAGAGCTGACCACAACTCAATCACATCTGCACGCTGAGCAATCTGTGCTTGCCCTCCAGATCCGCCTCGGGCTTGCCACGACCCAGACCCATTTAATTGTTTTTGTTTATTTCTTCTGCACAGTGTGCATCGTGTCACATCATAGGTCAGCTCTTTCAGGCCTGGCACTTAAATACTCATGCTCAGAAATAATTGGGTGTCAAGTTGTAGTATAAATTCTCTGGAACTATATGCAAGGTGCAAAAATAAGCTGAGCTGGCTAATGGAAGAATAGCTTGACTGACAGTTTCCATCTCAACAATACTTTATTTCAACAGGGTTTTATAATAGTTTTCCTCCTTTACACAGAACAATTTTGCTTAAAATTTTTTTGGTAGTTTGTAGAGAAAAGAAATAATTAATTTGTTTTAGATCATATTTAGTTTGTGGATTTAGATGCACAAATCAAGGATTTTCTCTGAGTGGGGAACCATAAATATAATACTGCAAAAATATTAAAAATGAATATATTATATTGTCTCTAGCATTTATATTTTTTTACTTTCCAATTTATATCTATATTAGATAGTATCTTACATCGGACTAACTTTTTATTTTATTTCTTGGTATATGAAATCCTGCAGCTATCCATTATAACAATTATTGACTAAAATCTGCACAGTTTGACTCCCAGTTTAATCAAATATTAATAATTTAGATGTTATTAATTTTTAAATCAATAGTCTTATAATAAAGCTAGTTAAATCTGTAGTGTGAGCAGGACTCAACCAATTAGTTGAAGGTTATCAGAACAAAAAGTATATTTTGTAAAAGAAAGAATCTGGTCTCAAGAATACAACAACATGTCTTACCTTACTTTTAAGCAGTCTCCCCAGAAGAGAAGTTTGGACTTGTCAACACCCAGTTGAATGAGCCATTGCATCTTTGTCTCTATCTCTATCTCTGTCTTTGTCTCTATCTCTCTTTGAGGGTATGTATGTATGTATGTATGTATGTATGTATGTATGTATGTATAATAAATAGCCATACACATTTATATGGTCAGCTGTGTTCATATATATATATATATATATATACACACACACATGCAAACATACATCTATAATATAGACACATAAGGTGTAGCATAGCACTTAGTGTGTAATGTGTAATATACAATATGTTTATATATGCATACTGTTAACATATCTTATTACCATCTTAAAATTTTCAAATGTATTTTCCATGTTTCTTCTGTTGGACCATGAATTTTTCTCTGCTAGAAGAAGAAAATTTCATTCTGAGTTGAATGGAATTTCATTCAACTAAAATTGCATTCACTATGATTTCATTCAGAGATTTCATTGCAGTAAGGTAGGATGAGTTTTCATTATTAAATTTACTCTTCAGAATGATTGCACCAGCTGTGATACAAACATGCTATATGAAGAGACACAGAGAGAATACTTATTTTTCCATCTCTCAGGGAATAAAAAAGACAATATTCTGTTTTGGAAGTATTTAGAAAACAAAATATCTAGCCTTTATCTCAGGAAAGAAGTTACTTATGGTGGCACATTTCAAGCTATGAGAGCAAAAGTGAGTACTTACAATAGATGGGTATTTGGGACCCAAAATGAATATGGGTTTGATTAGAGAAGAAATATGTGGGAAACTGGAAGACAGTGACTAGAGAATGTATGGGTAACAGTAACAAGGACATGGAATTAGAAGATCAGATCCTACATTCACAAACGAGCTTAGTACAGTGAATATGCGATGCAGAAAACAGCACACACAGGAGACTGTCAGAGGCGCTAGCCTCCCGTGGGATTTCTCTCGGGCCTATACTGGAGAAGTGATCTCAGGAAGAAGCATTTCTAAACAGTTTGATATAAGTGTTGATGTGTCAGTGTAACAGATGAGAAGAGGAGACGGTCGGTTTCTTATGGATCACTTAAATACCTCATATCCCTGTGTCTTGTCACGAGTCAAATGGATAACAGCTACAAATAGTCACTGAAATAGTACTAGGGAGTAGAAAATCAATGAACCTATGGTCTCAAAAATGAGTCTCCTTTACTATAGTAAATTCACAGGTGTCTTGTAGGTATATTAACTATCATTGTCATCATTGCCCATGACTGAAAAGATACAAACATGATTCATGGTGATCTGAAGATAGGCTCAGGGGTAGAATGCCCAGCAGGTGTGAGGTCCTGAGTTCAAATCTCTGTTCCTTCACACTTGCCCCCACCCCCAAAAATCACATAAAAGTCAGCGGCCTGACTTAGGAAAACCTTACCGTGGTATCCAGTGTGCACATATCAGAGTTTCATATTGATATTTAAATTGGAATTTTAATGTCATAAGCATAAAACCAAAGTCAATGTAAACATTCTGCATGGTTTAAAAGGGTTAGAACATGCTTCATCCCCGGAGAAAGTATAACAACAGAGCCAGATTATTTCCATCATTATCTTTTCATCTGAACAGTAAATGGAAAATTTGTTTTACTTAAAACAAAGTGTTGCTCTTTACACAATTCTCTAATGAAAATCTTTTATGCATGCACATGACAGCTTAAATTTCATGAAATGTACTGTAAAAAATGCAAAGTCAATGAACATACTTCTTCCCACCTATAAGCAATTTCCTGTGACAGGAATTGGGCACCGTATTGATGCTGACTCCTGACTGCACTACCAGCTCAACAATTGCCATCCATGAGACCTTGAACCAGTTCTGGCTTCTCTGTTCCTTTGCTTTTTCAGAGTGGAAATGAAACTGGTCATAAAAGCTGTCATCCTTTAGAGATGGCAAACACATCAAGCAATTCAAATAGATATGGAAATCTAATAGTATTTTGTGATTGTAATTTGATAAGATCTTGACAATGAATCACCTATATTTTATATTAGTTTCTTTTTTTTCTGTTTATAAAGGACTAAGCATTCTAGCTTTACCCAGTGATGGAGTGAGTATGTCCCTTGGGAAGGATCAAATGTGGAAAAGTAATGGAGAAAAGATAATCGAAGAACATTATATGTAGGTAGAAAAATGTTTCATACAGAAACCAAATTTGTATATGATTAATATACAAGGAGATATTTAAAAATAAATAAAATTAAGAAATAATAGCGAAGATAAAAAAGAACACATTCACATTAATCACTTAAATATCATCAAAGTGTGTGAGACCACATGGAAATTACTAAAATTACTTTTAAAGTGAAACTAATAGTAGGAATGTAGGAAATGGCAATTAACACAGGAAAAAGAATTAGGGAAAAAAGAAGATGATGTATCATTTCTTTTTCATATCCTACAACTATCTCTTCCATTTTCAAATCACATTTAGTAGAAAACTTCCTAAAGGAACTAGGTTTTGTTGAAAATTCAACTGAAAAAAAAGATAGCAAAGTAACTTTAAAAAATATGTTTACTATGTGTTTTGTACAAAACTTTACTTGATCTGTACTTTGGAAATATCCTCTAAATAGACACAAATCCCTTTCCACCTTTTGTAACAAATTCTGATTGTGTTATTCAAGTATTTCTAATAAAACATATTAAATAATTCAAGATATAAACACTGCCAACTTGCAATTGCCCTGTGTCTCAAATTCATTTGCCAAAATACAGAAAGGTTAGAAAAGCTTTAACTGTACAAATTCTTTACAAAATTAAGATAGAGAAATTTCAGCAATACTCCCTTTTATCGCTGAAGAACACAACTAAAGAGAACCAAAACACCAAGTGTAGAGTTAAAATTTCCAGTAGCAAAGTAAGAATGTTCAGTGCCATAATGTTAAATTTTTATGATGACATAAAATAATTCAACATCAGGAAATGGCACTATGGCTCAAGTGGTAGAGTGCTTGCTTTGAGCTGAAGAGCTGTGGGACAGTGCCAGGCCCAGAGTATAAGACCCACAACTGACAAAAAAAAAAACAGCAATAATAATTCAATATCACATGATTTACTAAAGACAAAATTTTTGTCACATAAAGGCCATTGATACATTCGGATTCCAAGAATGCTGTATCCTGTACCTTCCCTTTCTATTCAATTTAATTTTCTCTGTCATTCATCAGATCACTCTTTTCTCATTATTTCATTACTACAGATTAAGGATGTTGGTTCTCACTCTGATTCTCTGTGAATGACTTGTCACCAGTACCTGCTTTATACAAATTACAAATTCCTTAGAACCCAGCACAGTGGCTCATGCCGGTAATACAAGCAACTCATGAGGCTGAGAGCTGGAGGACCAAGTTTTTAAGCCTGCCTGGGCAAAACATGAGTGAGACCATCTCAATCAATGGAAGTTGAACGTAGTGGTATGGGCTTGTCCTTCCAACTCAGGGGGTGCTGGTCCCCCCAGTCAGCCTAGGCAAACTGTGAGCACCTGCTGGAAAAATGGTAAGTCCATAGTTTGCAGTCTTTCTTCCTTCTTTTTATGGGATTTTTTTTCTCCAGATAAAATGGTTTTTAACTTGGAACCTCGAACTTACTCTCTGGTAAACTTGCTCTGCCAGCCTCATGTTTTGCTGGTTACTTGAGAGATGGAAGTTCACAGAATGTTTGCCCATTTGGGCTTCTGAATTTGATCCTCAAGATCACAGCTTTGTAAATACCTAGGATTTTGAGCCACGGACACCTGGCCATTTTAATTTTTCTCTCTTGATTCTTTTACTTCTCTCTATTGTGGGAAAGAGCAGGTTCATATCTTCCTAAAGACAACATATTTTCAATGTGTTTGTGGTTTGTTCTCATTTTAAAGACTTTTAAAACCATTTGAAATCATTTCAAAGATTGAGAAATGATAAAAAGAACAAGTTTAGAGATATTTGGTTTTGTTTTGCTATGACTTATTTAAGGTCGCATCTTTCTACGTAGCCATGCTGTCCTTGAACTCAGAGGCTTTCTCCTTAACATCCAGAATACTGTATTACAACACTGAATCACCACCCTGAGCTTTTCAATTTACAGAAATACAAAATTGTACCTGCGTATGGAAAGATATCACATATATTACTATCTATGAAAATATACCTTCGCTATCACCTTTTATATTTTTTCTTAAACAATATGTCAATTACCATGGTTTTCACATAGACAATAACACAATGCATTTATTCAAGAAACTATCCCATTCTTAATAATCTTGAAAAATAAATATTTTGCTATGTTTATTCAGTATGTCAATACATCAGTTCCTTTAACATTGTGAAACAATGAAAAACCGGATAAATTAAAAAGCATCTACGTAGATCACATTTAATATAGGTTTAGGCTACCAAAGTAGTTCCTAGGCAGGAAACTTATGTATAAATATTTTGATAACCATTTAGTTCCAAGAGTATAAAACCTGGAAGCTGAAATACAAGCATTATTTTTCATTCTGTATCATATCTCTCCATATCTTATCTTCATAATTTTAAATTGCAGCTTTGCAACTCTTCTGAAGTGAGGTTGTTTTGTGTGTATATTTATGTGTCTGTGTGTGTGTTTGTGTGTTTATGTCCTTTCTGACACAATACATAAGAAAACCTATTTCTTAAGTTATAATTTTCTTCTCAAACTGGGTGCCTTCATCATACTGAGGTAAACAGAGTGTAAGTTTGCCTGTGATAGTAATAATGCTGTGGTTACACTTTTTAAAATTTATTTTTATTTTTTTGGGTCCGGTCGTAGGCATTGTCCCTCAGCTCTTCAGCTCAAGGTTAGCGCTCTACCACTTGAGCCACAGCGCCACTTCTGGCTTTGTTCTTTTTGCTTATGTGGTGCTGAGGAATCGAACCCAGGGCCTCATGCATGTAAGGCAAGCGCTCTACCACTGAGCCACCTTCCCAGCCCACCATGACACTTTTTAAGTCATGATAAAATAAGACAAAAATCATGCAACTCTTCTTCCTTTATAATTCCCGCCCCTGCCGAATTCTAGTCTTGATTTCCCTGACATAATTGAATGTTTATGTGCCTTCATTTTGTACCATATTATATCTTTTCCTTCAGAAGAACAAAATTATTTTTCTAATCGTAAGAAATTTACTAGGCAATTATACACATTAGTTTCTCAAATACAACTCTTTGATTGCATCCCACACAGTAAACAAATGGAAAGGTGAAGAAGTATTACCAAATTGGTAAAATTTTGTATAATTTTAATACCTAGAATTTATTATTTATAAGCAAGGTTTAATGTTATTTATCAAGATTAATACTTCCAAAAGATGCTGAATTGTATTAATTTATAACATTAATCCAAGAAAGGTAGTATTTTATCTTGAAGATCCGATTTTATGCCTCCTCCCGTATAAAGATTGTCTAGAAAAAGCAATTTCAAAACGTTAGCTTAAGACTACAGCTCAATTTAAATATATTTGAGACCAGCCAGGCTGTTAGGCTTTGGTTTGGTGTTTGATCTGAGTGCAGATCCTCTGTGCCAAAGAGCCTTTTGCCAGTTCCTGTTCAGTGAGTAGAAATTTGTCAGCTTGTTGGGAGTTCTAGTTGATTTCTTGTACCAAACCTATTGGATATTGTTATAGTCTGCCTTATTTGACTGTTTGATGGTACTTCTGCTTGAGATAGAACTCACATTAGCATCATGATGCTTATGGAATATGTAAAATATATCTAACCTATAGGACACACACATATATGCCACTATAAAGTAACTGGCACCAGAGTAGCATTTCTGGTAAACTCAATGACTGTGTTTTTAATATCTTTAAATCTTTGTGGTGTGTCTGTGTGTGTCACAGTTGGTTCTGGGGCCTGAACTTAGGACCTGGGTGCTGTCCCTGAGCTTTTTTGCTCAAGACTAGTCCCTACCACTTGAGCCACAGTTCTACTTCCGGGTTTTTGCTGCTTAATTGGAGACCCATCTCATGGACTTTTATGCTTGAGCTGTATTCAGATTGTGTTCTCAGATCCCAGCCTCCTGAGAAGCAAGGGCTTCAGGTGTGAACCACCATCACCTACCATCTTTGATTCTTTAACGTCTCAAGGATATGACAGAGGAATTAATAGCAAATCCCTTGATGCTTATTTTCAAAATGATGCAATCTTGTTACATAAATGACAGTGTTGAACATGAGTTCACCTTTCTTGTCCCAGAAACTATCTCTTGAATCATAATAGTGGAGGTTTTTAAGATGACTACACACACACACACACACACACACACACACACACCTTATAAATGAGAGACTAACAGAATGTCCAAATGTGGAAAAGATAATTAACCTAGAAAACACAAGAAAATGTAATCGTAATTTTCACAACAATAGCATCATCTTTGCCTGAAAATAAAGCACAAATTTGGCAGAAAGCAGAAGATAAGTGTGTATCTACAGAAGTCAAGTTCATTTTTTTTGTCTTTCAATCCTGAGGTTTTAATCCATGAGTGTTGCTTTCAAACTGTTTAATTTATTAAAAGAATTTTGTACAAAAAGAAACTAAGAAAAAGGATTTAAGTATACTAAAAATTGCATATTGTCCCTTTTTCTTCATTTTTCATATAAAAAGACATTATTTAGCGGGTTCTTACACTTCACTTCTTGTCCATTCACACCTATAGCCATTTTTCTCCCATCCATTAAAAAGAATAATATGTCATTTGAAGGGAAAGAATTTAAAAAAATCACATCAAGTAAGTCAGACTCACAAAGACAGAAAGCTCATGTTTTCTCTGAGGTATGTAAAGTTTGATCTAAATTATAAACCTATATAAAACATATATAAGGTTATATTCACATACATATACCCATATTGTCTACAGTATGTTATGATCAGGAGAGGCTTGCAATGGTGCCACACATTTAAACAAGTAACTCATAGTTTAACCAAATGAATACCAAGAAGGTGAGACATGGTTCTGTGAAGGAGTGAGGTCAAGGGCGGCAGATGGACTGAGAGAGAAAGGGTGGGTGAATATCGTTATACTCTTCCATGTACATATATGAAAATGGAATTTGATAACTGGAGGGAGAGAGAAGTTGGAGGAAGGGAGGAGAATATGCATTGTACTGTTAGTTGATATGTCGAATTGAAACCCCTTTGTCCAAGTACTTCAAGATGATAAGAAAGAACATGAGTTCGAATTCAAATAGCATTTGTTAAGATATTGTTCTCACTGTTGTATTTTATTCATAGTCCATAAATAAAATGATAACCTCTTACTCTGCCTAATGTATAAATGAAAGTTGATCATGTATGCAGGTGCATGATAATATAAACCAGACAGCCTTCACTTCTCTCACAGTGGCACATTCCGCTAAGGGACATGGAGCTCATCTCCTACAGCTAAGGGGAAGTAATATAACTCCATCTGACCAAAGAGCCTAAAAGTATCTTATATGGATGCATGGTCTGTTTTTGATTTTGCTGTTTCTCACAAGGCACACTTTTTTTTCTTGATTGAGCTCTTCTGAGTCAGTCATAAACAAACAATAAAAATAAACGAGAAGATTCTTCAGGGTTCATAAAGACAGAATCATTAGTCAAAATGGGTAGCAGAGTATGCTCCATTCTGCTTTTGAGAGTGGCCATTTATCAGACCAAACATATTTATCCTGGCCCTGAGACAAATAGATTGGTGTCCAAATCCCAGAAAAATATAAGAAAGTCTTCCAGAGAGGCAGGAAAAGCAAAATACACAAATGAGATTTCTGCTTTCCTGTAGCTTGACAGTGCCATGGTGCCCTAATGTTATTTCAACGAAGAGAACACACATTGTCAGCTTATAAATGATGGAGCCAGATTTCACTTCAACAGAAATAGCTCAGCTAATGCAACAGAGTCACTCACAGTTAAAGCTCTCTTCCCAACAAGTCTGAATACAGCTGGGGAAGAGAAAAAAGAAAAAAAAATTTCGGATGGACTGGTTGCTTGTCAAGGCCAGTTCTGGGTGCCTGCTGGACTATGTTACCTGGGAAAGAAGACACCGACACAAGCACATGAGAGACACCACGTGTCCACCCTAGTCACGGTCAAAGGACATGTAGAATATTTAGACTCCTGGATACACTGGATGAGGGGTATTTTAAACAACACCAACAGCAGACTGCTACCTGGTTCTGTTACTAATAGTTACTTTGATCGTGTGATTATTACATCTGTGATATGTTATATTTTCAAATACTGATAAGGCTGTGAAGTATTTTTTTCTTATGCTGTTCTACAGCATATAGAGAAAGGGAATATTTATGCATTCACTTATTTTAAGTCCCACTGTTAGACGGACAGCTTTTATATACTTGTTGGTGGCAGTGGATTTTTCTCCACTGATCACAGAAAGTGATAACCTCACTTAGATGTTCGTTTTTCAATTAATTCTAAGTACTATAAAATTAATTTGAAACTATGAAATCTATTTTTACTACTTTATATGTCCAATGCAAAGTTTCAGTTGCAGGATGTTTGGAAAAAACTACACAAATTTATACCAATATCTTTTTATCTAAAAACAAACAATACTTTATTGTTTGATACTCACAGGAGTAAATATTAAAATAATAGTTTAGCCTTTCCCTGACTTATGCACCTATAACCCCTCTGTAGATACACTTTTCTAATAACTAAAAATTTTAAACATAAGATAAATATAAATATTTAATAAAAACAACATCAATAAATAAGATACTGCTATTTTTACTTTTTCCTCTCTTAAGAGAATAGCCTATTGAACATAATGTCAAGACACTAAGAGTTGTTTTTGGATGATCACTTCCTCTGTATGATCATACTGCCCACAAGATAAAAGTTACATTATTTATCATTTTATGTCCAGAGATTACTTAAAGTCTGTAAAATCTAAATGTAGTGCATGGTTGTACCACTTTTTTACCTGATGATGTTTTTATTGGATTTGTTTAGTTTTACTTGCACGCCAGTTTGCCCTCTCCATTTTTGCATGTGGTATGTGTATATAGTTATAGTATTTCCTTATCCAAAGGCACAGCATCATAGCTCTTCCTCTGGTTACTAGTTACAAGTTATCTCTTGTTGAGAACCCTGTGACTTTTAAATTACCACCTGTCATCGTGACACATGTATGACTCATTGCTTTTTATAGTTTCAAAACTTTCAGGAGCAAATATTCTCCAGAGCATGTACAACCTTCTGAATAGTCATTCAAGTTTACGGTCAGCTGTTGTTAAGGAGAAACCAGAAAAGATTCCATGCATATGTTCCTTTGTGTTTGACCTAAATATTATTAGATTTTTATTTAGTAGAAGGTGGACTTAAGAGCTAAAGAAGAAAGAATAATTTTTGTAGAGCTTAAAATTTGTCACACTGAATATTCTACCATTCTACAGTCTCATCTATGATATACAAATATTCTTATTCAATTTCTTTAATTTCCAGCATTAGAATTTTTTTCAAACCAATTGGATTATTATGTTTTTCTCATTCAATAAAACAAGACTTCTTAGATTTGTTTCTATGCTTACATGACAATTTAATTAAAAAAATTACTAACAATAATCTTGTATGTTAGTAGGATCAACTATGATACTTACATCATGTACTCTACTTGAAATTCTGAATTATTCCATTTAATGTTTGGGCAGCCAGTATTTTAAATTCTCATATTGAAAAAGATAATTGCATACTTCCATGAGGTAAAATATGCTTTTAATTCATGTATATATTAATCAATAGGTATATTATCTTTTAAAAATATTAATTATCTCAGAAATCTTTAAATTAGTGTTCACTGAAAAATATGAAAACTTTCCACAATTCTAGTTACAAGTTTCAACTAAGTCTGAAAATATTGACTGGAAAATTTGAGAAGTAAGCAAAGCACACATTTTAAGCAACTTCTACTAAAAAGTAGAATTATTCTTCTAGTTTTGTTGACCATTTCACACTGTGCCTCATGGATAATGGGAATTTGGTCACAGGCGAGTGCAGGAAGCATCTCATCCCTATGCAAGAACGTCTGAGGAAACCACAGAAAACTGTGCTTCCTATTCAGAGGTTTCAGTCCATCATGGAGGGAGCACAAAGTCTGGTAGATAGGACGTATAGGCATATGAGTAATGTTAGCTTGACAAGAGAGGCTTGTACTGTGTGACATTATATTTTTAATAAGTTTTGTATTGTGAAAATACCATACAGAGGGGTTACAATTACATGGGCAAGGTAATGAGTACATTTCTTATCCAGCATTGTTGCCTCCTCTTTTGTTTTCCCCTACCATCACTGCCATCCCATCTCCAAGACTACCCTACCCCCACCCCAACATAGCATCTTGTCCATTTCATCGTTGCAATGGGTCCACCTGTATCCCTATTTAAACAATTTTTCCCTTCCCCTCCCCAAATTATACCAACATCAAATACAGTGAAAACAGGGGTTATATGATGGGGGAGGGACATACAAAGCTATGAAAAATCACCTTATAAATACATTAAAAACAATAACAAGAAAGAAAAAAACACTTGTGTCCTTATCTTGGGGTTCATTTTACCTAACATTTCTTTTTTCATTAAGTCCTCCCCCCTTTTTCTCCCCTATTGTCACTGTTTTGTATTTTGATGTCCTATGTGTTGTATATACGTTTATCTGATTGGGAGAAGGGAAAGGTAATCACAAAATGGTGAGACAAAAGACAAAGGGTGAACCAATGCAGCAGCGTTCCTTGCAAGACACTATGTTGGAAATAAATGTTCAATTTTGCGGGGAGGTGGGGAGTTTGGGGGGAAGAAGAGGGGGAGAAAATGAGGGAGGGGGAACACTGTTTGACAAGAAATGTACTTATCATTTTACTTATGTAACTGTAACCCCTCTGATATCACCTTCACAATAAAATAAGGTAAAATGAAAAGAAATATGGCTTACATGAGAATTCACAATTAAATGGTAGCTTTTCATTTTAGAATGTTTTTATGTGTTCAGTATGGCACAACATAAATTAAATATTATTTAATACAAATGAGATTGTTTTAAATAGCAATTTTAAACAAACATTTAAATGTTAACATTTATTTAGTAAAATGGAGTGTGGGAGATGTCATTGTCTGAAACCTGAAGTTTTACTAATTCATGTACTAAAAGTAGATGATAAAGTGACACGATAGATTAAAATGATTTACAGTGTGGAGTTGAGGGATTTATAGGGTAAGTCTACAAAAATATATCATGGGAAATACTGTATTTAACAATCAAATTGATTGTAATTCTACTTCCAAGCTATATTCATGTACACTTTTCTATTCTATTTATAAAAATGACTAACGAGATTAGAACAGAGTCAAGAAGAAAACATATGAATACTAGAATTATTTCATAATGTCTGGAATCCTCCCTGCATTTCTTGCTTCTTTCATTTTTTTTGTCAATTTCTGGGAAGTGCAGTAGAGTTCAGACCCTGGGCCTGAGCAGATTCCAAGTAGAGATAACCAAGCATGAACTCTCCTGAAAATACTTCGGTCTGGAAAGATTGCAGTGCGATGTGACATTTAAAAACTTTCCACAGTCATTCTGCAAGTAATGGAGTTGGAGAGTTACAATTTGTCCATGTTCCAAAGATGCATACCTGTAATGCCTTGTATGTGCCCACGATCTCGCTCTCCTTTGCCTGCTCAATACTTATGTGTTAGGCCAGGGGCTGGCTTCATTTCGCACACTTATCATGGGTTATGGTCAAGGATCAAATGATTAATCACCCTGGGAGGAAATTTTAATTCCAATGGCCACAGCCCTATTTAAAGTATAAGGTTACCAGATGCCATTTGTTAAGGTTAAAAATCCATTCACTTCTGTATGTTACATTAAAATTACTTTGTTTTGACACACAGGGTAATATGCAAGTGGTTAGAAATGAATTACGTGCAATGGATTCACTGGAATCCTACAGAGAACCTAAGTAGTATAATTCTTTAAAAAAGATTAAGTCAAAGCCCAACAGAATAAGTACCAGGAAATGTGTACTTTGCAAGAGAGATGGGTTGGGGTGGAGACAAAAGGAATAGAGGAATGAAGGGGAGCATTAGTCAGGAATTCATTGTAAATACCACCCCATTGAGATCTGTCAGGGAAAGGGTGGGTTCAAGGGGGGGATGGTGGTGAATTGGAGACACAGATCAAGATGCATCGTATGCATAAACTGATGCATCGTATGCATAAACTGATGCATTCAATGGCAAAAAATTTAAAAAATCCAATACATCACCTCAAATCAAGAAAAGTGAGGGAAGGGGTGGTGGTGAGGGGTGGGTGAGAATGTTGAGTGGGCGACATTGATCCAGACACACTGTGTTCCTAAACTGCTTTGTTGAATGGCAAGTGTTTTGTGCAAGTGCATAAAGAGAATAAAAGACACTCAAAAAAGAGCTTGTTTTGAAATTTGCCTGCGATCAACATTAGACAGGCATAACTTTGAGATCAAAATGTCTTTTTTTTAATACCAACTGAAAGTACAAATCTTCCCTACTTCCATACTCATCCCATCCAAAGTATGCTAGAAACCCATAAAGGATGCTGGCAGAGATCTGTGTTAGTCTTGGGGATAGGCTTGGGTATGAAGCGTCACACCTGGGCACTACTTTTTTGTTGGAAAGAGGATGCTAGCTATTAGGCTGTCAGTCAGTCCCACTTGAACGAAGTTTCTCTAGTAACAAGGCATCTGTCCATCCTGCAGATGCATGCAAGGAGCTGCAGTTGCAGGGACCTGGGCTGCTCCCTGGCCACGATCATGTCCACAGAAAACTTCAGGGAGGATCTTTCTAAACCCACCTCTGTCTGAGACATAACACTGGACTGTCTTAATTATCAAAAGCTGAAACAATGGCAGGACTGTTCAAGATAGACAGAATGCTCTATAGACTGTACAAATAGAGGTAGAGATGAGGAAGAACCATTAAGTCAAAAGTTGTTCCATCTTGCAGGGCGCTGGTGGCTCACGCCTGTAATCCTAGCTACTCAGGAGGCTGAGATCTGAGGATC